>NW_007252230.1:0-59232 GCF_000164805.1 Carlito syrichta | reverse complement strand
GCCCGGGCCGGTCTCGAACCACGGCCCGGGCCGTCCTCGCCCTCCGCCTCCCAGAGTGCTGGCACGACAGGCGTGAGCCACCGCGCCCGGCTGATTTGTTGTAGAGACGAGGTCACACCGAGCTGCCCTGGCTGGTCTCGAACCGGCGGGCTCAGGCAGGCCCTCGCCTCGGCCTCCCAAAGTGCCGGGATGACAGGCGTGAGCCACCGCGCCCGGAGGTTTTATTTATTTTTCGGGTCGAGGTCTCTCGCCCAGACTGGAGTGGCAGGACCGCGGCCTGCCTCCGCCTCCGGGGCTCAGCGGTCCCTCGGCTTCAGCCTCCCGCGGGCGCGTGCACCACGCCCGACTGATTTATTTTGTTGGTGTTTTTCCTGGAGACCAGGTTTCGCTGTGTTGCCCAGACCGGTCTCGAACTCTTGGGCTCAAGCGAACCCGCCTCGGCCTCCCAGCGTGTGCTGGGACGACAGGCTTGAGCCACCGCGCCCAGCCAGCGTTTTGGGTTGTGTTTTCTTTAAGGTATGCAAAGGTCGGCGAGGTCTGTGCCATCACTCCCTTGAAAAACCCCTTGCAGGCAGCCGGCTGCAACTAGAGGCCGACACGACGGGGCAAGGGACCGTGACCGCCCGGAGCGACGAAGTCAGCGGCGTGGCCTGACAGCCTCGGCGGGCGGGGATGTCGCGCCGTCTGGTCCGACCTATGGATGCTTCTTCTTTGGATGGGGGCCGACGCCGGGGCGGCTTGTGGCCCACTGCTCGCGTTCCGCCGCCGGCTGGCACGTTGAGGCCCCGCCGCGAGCCGGGCCTTTCTGACCGTTTTCTTCTTTGCCCTCTTTGTAGGTTTCCCTCCTCGCTGTGTGTCGGACTTGGCCAGGTCAGTCGAACCCCCGGCATTGCGCGTTCGTGTTTGGGAGCGTCTGTGTGTGTCTTTGTGGGCCGAACAGTGCATCTGTGTTCTCTGCTTGCAGATGGTGGCCACAGTGGCGGTTCTCTGGGTGGGAAAGGTGCTCAGAGTAGTCAAGTTTCCTGACCTTGACAGAAACGTACCTCGAAAGGTAAAAGGAAACAAAGGAGTGCTTTATTTTGTGAACTGAAGTCGCTGTGTGTACTCTGTCAGAGCCTTGCATAAGTAAAAATTACTGTCTCAAAATTGCCCAGTCTAGAGTGGGAGTCATGGAGGTAAAGCATGAATGTAGCCTATGCCTGCTCAGAAGGTCCCGTCATCTCTTTAGAATTAAGGAAAAAACCCAACCAGGGATCTTCTGTTTTAATTAATGCGCACTTGTTGGGAGTACCGTTTGCAGTCTCTGTATCCATCTGATCTAGCCACTGTTTTCTGTATTCATTATTCCCTGGGTCTGTTTCATGTTTTCTGTCTGCCGCTGCTTGGCTCCACATGAAGATGGAATACCTTTCCTTTATGCCTCGTCATATTTTAAAGCCAGGGAAGTTTCTGGCCCACGTCGATCCCGTTCTTATTTCTGTCTTTTTTTCCTGCCTTCCTCCCTTTCTCTCTTTCTGCCATAGTAATGCTGTTTATCCAGGAAGAGTGTTGCTTGGGTGTTTCACGGGGGTCAAAATTGTGTATGAGAACTAATATTAGCTTTAAGGGGAAAGAATTTGATCGTATAAACAAAATTGTTTCTGTTTAAGAGGACCTTGTTTTAAGTTATCTATATTATTGAGTTTTGTTATCCCTTTTTAAATTTTCTAGACGTTTCCACTACCTCTTCTGTATTTTGGGAACCAAATCACGGGACTGTTCAGCACAAAGAAACTGAAGTATGGATAACTTTATTTTACTAGTGAGGTTAATATAATGTTTTCTTGAAACTTTGCTTGAATGTCAAATGTTTAACACATTGTTACTGATTCTGGAAAGAAATGAAAGGCTCAGGAAGCTGTTACCAAATGAAGGCTTCTTTTACTTTGAAAATAAAGAGGAGTTTTTGGTTTTTTTCTTACTCATTTTGATGTTAGAAGTCTTCAAATGTTATAAAATGCTATAATAGGAGATTTTCCAGACTTGCAGTAGTGAAGGATATATACTAGGCTTCCGGGATTTCAATTCTTCAACATAGCTCATTAATATGATATTTAGACAAATTCCTCACGGCACAATCAGAGTACAGTAGCATCAGATAGAACCCTGATACAAATATTTATATCGTACCCAAGGCAAGATACCTGTAGAGGCAGCATATCCCCTTTAGAAAGAAGTGGTAGCTCTCTACTCCTTGACAACACTTCCTTGTATCTTTCGAACCTTCCATTCCTGGCTTTACCATTTAAGGGGTGTAGTATGTATGGGGCATGTGTGACGTGGTTAAAGAGACACACATAGGGAAACCGTTTAACAGAAACCATGGCTTCACCACTTCAACCAGAGCCAAAACCCTGGCATATCGGATGATTGCAAAACAGAAGGGGGAGATCTCTGAGGATCAGAGACAAAGCATTTTTTATTTTCTCCTCTTTTAACCCCTCAAAACTTGGCAGAACGACCAAGAGGATATCTCCAGGGAGGGTTCCAAGGAATTCAGACTTACCATGGGTGGGGCGTCCTTTTCCATCTCACTGCCCACTTGGAAAGACGTGGAGCCTGCTGCAAAGTGCTGCTTGTGTGGAGTTTGCTTTTCTCATCCACTGTCGTCCATCCATCCATGCACACCCTAGCTTTGATTGCCAGCTAAGTCTAAGGCTCTTTGGAGCGAGATAAGTTATATTCAAAACAGCTATACTGCAAAAGGCCGTATGTTTGATTAGTGCAAGCAAAATGCTCTGAGAATTTAGAGAGAGAGAAAATTACATCCATAAAAGGACAGTTAAGGATTTTCATGGGATAAGATTTTCATAGATGTTTTTTGAGTGGTCTGGGAGGTAGGAAGGGAGATCAGACCAGTGAAGAAATGAGAAAGAAGCCTTTTTCTATTAAAAACAAACATGGCTACAGTTTAGGGAGTTTGCATAACTAGCAGAGTAAAATTTAAAAGTTTTGTAGTTCATTTAATGTTCTCACTTCTTGCAGTTTTCTAAAAGCAACTCCTAGGCTTTCAAATAAGTCTTCTTTCTAGAGAGAAATAGGGATTTAATTTAATCACAGATTAATCAACATGGAATTTCCATAATGGAGGGAAGAGATTTGCATTTTTTTAAACTACCAATTTGGAAAATCTTGGTTTAAAAAACTGTTGAACTTTATTTAACCTAATTATTATTCTTTTTTAGCTTGCCAATGTTTACAGTTCTGAGAAGGTTCTCCATTCTGTTTACAATGTTTGCTGAAGGAGTTTTACTCAAGTGAGCTAAATTTCTACTATCTCTATTCTTTAAGCAAGTTTAATCAACTTGAAAAGATGTCCAGCATGTGTGAGATGTTAAATTATTTGTCTTGCTTTTACTTTAACTTTTGAGAAGTTGAAGCAGTGTTCTCCCATGGCAATTGAAACTGATAGTTTGTGGAAGTGTGAGTTGGGAAGGTTTTGAATTGGACTTGGAAACCTAACTGAACATAAGGTCTGCCTTCTAGAATTTCTGTGACTACTGCGAGAAGCCAGGTCAGAATCATAGGTCGAGGTTTTAAATAATGTTCATGTCTTAGCTCCTCTTACTATAAATGTGTGTGACCTTTTTCTATTGAAAGGCATTCTGGTTTACAAAAATTCAGACTTACTCATGATTACAAATAGTAAGAATAAGAAAACATCTGTGTAATTATTTATATAACAAAATTAGTTTTTGCTTCATCAGAGGGTTTTAAAAGAAATTTCCAGTTTCTTAGGCATGTTTAAAATACTATTGCTTGTAGCTTTTTTTGACAAAGTATACTACATCTTTTTTACCTATGCTCTAAAATGAAAAAAAAATTTCCAGTTTCTTAGGCATGTTTAAAATACTATTGCTTGTAGCTTTTTTTGACAAAGTATACTACATCTTTTTTACCTATGCTCTAAAATGAATCTGTTTGAATAACTGAAATTATTTTTATAGGAAGACGTTTTCTTGGGGTATTCAAATGACCGTATTTGCAATGATCATTGGAGCCTTTGTAGCTGCCAGGTAAGATGTGGGCATATAGAGCACATCACAAATCGTCCAGAGTTGCTGATAATGATTCCTTATTAATAACAGTTCTTTATAGCCTTAATAAGAATCAGATCTTTGAAAGGCATCCAAAAGCCTTTTTAGAAGGTTATATCTTTTTGACTGTATTAAGACCAAGATTGGAAAAATTCAGATTTGGGGATTCTTAAAAGTTAACTTCTTATGATTTAGGATTTGTTACTGTCTTCTGACTGAGCATATACCATGTGTTGTACAGTTTGTTGGGTGTTCAACACACATTACTATCTATTCTTTTTTTTGAGTTGGAGTCTCACCCGGTCGCCCAGACTGGAGTACAGTGGCCGCTCCCGGCCACCGCAGCCTCGCCTGCTGGGCTCCGGCGATCCACCTCAGCCTTCTGAGTAGCTGGAATTACAGGCATGCACTGCCATACCCGGCTGATTTTTTTATTTATTGTAGAGATGAGGTCTCGCTGCCCAGGTGGGTCTCGAACCCGCGGGCTCAGGCAATCTACTCACCTCAGCCTCCCAAAGGCCCAGGATTACAGACTGAGCCACCAAGCCCAGCTTATCTATTCTTCACAACAACTCTGAGAGGGAGGGGTATTACGTTCCTGTTTTATAGTTGAGGAAACTAACTATAAATCTCTATATAAGTCTCTACTACAAATCAAAAAAACTACAAGTTCAGTAGCTTGCTCAAGGTCACACAACTAGTAGATGACTGAGCTGGCTTTAGAATCTTTGCCTGACTTCAGAACCTGTGTGATTTTGTCAGCCATGCTGCTCAAGAAAAGCATGTCTTCTCTTCTGTGAACTGAGGAGAATGACTACATCCTTTGCCTTGTAGAACGATGAATAATTGCGTTGCTTCCGTTGGCCTTATAAGATTTATCACAAATGTCATAACCGGCCAGGCACAGTGGCTCAGCTTGTAATCCCAGCACTTTGGGAGGCTGAGATGAGGGGATTGCTTGAGCCTTGGGGTTTGAGACCAGCCTGGGCAACTTGGTGAGACCTCGTCTCTACTATAAATCAAAAAATTAGCCTGTAGTTCCAGCTACTTGGAAGGCTGAGGCGGAAGGATTGCTTGAACCCAGCAGATGGAGGCTGTAGTGTCCATGAGCATGCCACTGCGTTCTAGCCTGGGCGACACAGACTCCAACTCAAAAGATAAAAAAAAATACAAATGTCATAACTTAGGTATTCTATTAAATTAAAACTTTTTCTGTTTTTCTTAAGTTTTAGTTTTAAAACACGTGAGGAAATTACAAATCCCTAAACTCAGATAATTAAAATGTTTGCAGAAAACCTTCTACAGTATTTTACTCAGCCCAGGATATGAATATATAGATACGGTTTCCTCGGCTATAAATTCTGCCTGACGTACATTTATCCTCTGAGAGTTCCAGTGTGCTTCTGGGTTGGCTTATTTACCTCCATTATACTCCTGTGGTATGGGTGGGGGGAAATACTATAAGTCAAATTCTGTTTATTCTCAATCTCCAAGTGAAGGTTCATTTTTTTTTTTTCAAAGAGGGTGGCATAATTGGTTACTAGAAGGGGGTTATATATAGCTGACTGTTTTTCCCTATAGCTCAAACTGCCTCCTTTGAGA
Source organism: Carlito syrichta (assembly GCF_000164805.1). Classification (NCBI taxonomy): domain Eukaryota; kingdom Metazoa; phylum Chordata; class Mammalia; order Primates; family Tarsiidae; genus Carlito; species Carlito syrichta. The sequence goes on along the minus strand of NW_007252230.1, from coordinate 53,554 downwards.
AAAATTCCGTGCTAACTTCCTGCTGTTCTTCTTAGAGGCACCTTGCTAGTCTTTGAAGCATTTCCTTGAAGCTCCCGGAATCCAAAATTGTCAAACATTAGGGGTTCCTCAGGGCGTGCTCTGGTCTTCAAGAAGCTTCTGAGAATGGGTACTCTCTGGAACAGCCTTGCCTAATATTATAACATTTGGCTTGGGAAAGAGATTGAGAGGAAGGGATTCTGAAGTGAGTTGAGAATTATTAGACTGCTTAGGGTAAGGGACTAGACCTGCTTAAAACTGCAGTGGCAGGGCAGTCCCTTCGGGTCCCCTTCCACTGTGGGAACTTTTCTGTCTTCTCAGTAAATCCTGCTTTCTCACACACACACACACAAAACCTGCAGTGGCAAAGACTTCTGAGCAGGCTGGGCTCCATTTAGGGGTTTAGCTGAAATATGTAATGTCTCTACAAAGTCATAGACAGTAGGGCCACTGTTGCAGCTATGGTGCTGAAGTATTCCACACAGTTTGCTAGGTTCTTGTCTTATGCCTGGTACTCTACTAAGCAGCAGAAATTTTCAGCTTTCCTAATCTCCCCTAGTTGAAACTCACAGGTTCATTGAACAATTATTTAGGTGTTTCAATTTCTACTGTGTATTTAGACACCAGTCTAGCTATATCTCAGAACTAACCATCATCCACATTTCAGAAATGTCATCCCTCATGGGCCCAACAACCTGAACAACATAGTTCTGCCTTTCGTGTGGAAGTGACGTTAACAACTTAATCCTTTTAGTTTCCTTTGTCTTTGAATTTGAGCTCTCATGCCTTCTGCCTCCTTCACAGGTGTATTGTAATGGTCAGTTTGGTTGCTTCCTGCTGTCTGGCTTTGAGTTTAGGGCAGTGTGCTGTTAACTGAAGTGACTGATTACTGTTAATTATGTGTTTAAGTGTTAGTACTTCTCATCTTTGAAGAATGCCTTATTGAGTATGAAATTGCAAACTGACAGGAATTAAGAAATACTCGTAGCTGATAAAATGCCTAATGTTCACTTTCCTAGATAAGAATATGCTCTTGCAGTTATTGTAGTTCAGACCTATTTAAAATAAATGCATGTTTTTCAAATGTAAGTTGTTCTTAAAGTGTTGCTTATGTTTTGCAGCTCTGACTTGGCATTTGATCTGGAAGGTTATGTTTTTATTCTGATAAATGATGTCCTGACAGCAGCAAATGGTGCATATGTAAAACAAAAATTGGATTCAAAGGTAAGCCATCTAAAGCTTCTTTTACAGATGTGCACTGATGTTGGGAATGGTGGTGTCAATTCATCAGGGGAAAAGTGGGGATGAGAGAACATGCTTAGAGTGATGTTCTCTTAGGGGGATGAACATGCTTAGGGAAAGAGACACGGGGCTCTGTGAGGGTTAAATGCCTGTCCTTTGGTGCCCACGTAAGAAACTTGGTTTTTAAATTAATTAGCACCTGGGTTTGATTGCTGGCTGGCTTTTCTGGGAGAGATGGTGTGAATGTGGAGTAGGAAAAGCAAAGGCTGTTTGTTAGAGAAGAGTGTCTTACGTGCTCGTGGCTGTGTTCTAGAGAACTTGGCGAAGGCCTGGGTGGAGAGAGAGAAAGAACTGGAAGCCTTTTGGCAGACTTAAAGGGAAGTGAGCATGCAAAGGGTCTGCAAAACAAGATGGCTTCGGGTGTGTGGTGTACAAATAAGGGGAAACGTCGGGGAGCGCTAGGGCCTCTCGGGTAGACTGAGGCCCCTGGCGTGGGACTTGTCCCCGTGAGCTTTGTCTGCCCAGCTCTTTGCCCTCCTCTTGTAGCCTGCACACAAAGCCTTGAAAGACTTTTTCTGTGTATTTACTATCTGCTTTGTGTTTTTTTGTTATTGTTGTTGAGTTGGGGTCTCTCACCCAAGCTGGAGGGCAATGGCACAATCACAGCTCACCGCAGCCCTGGCCTCCCAGGCTCAGGGGATCCTTCTGCCTCACCTCCCGAGTAGCTGGGACTGTGGGCGTTCACTACCACACTCGGCAAATTTTTTTTATTTTGTTTTCTGTAGAGCAAGGTCTTGCTATGTTGCCCAGTCTGGTCTCGAACTCCTGGGCTTCAGTGATCCTCCCACCTTGGCCTCCCAAAGTGCTGGGATTACAAGCGTGAGCTACTGCACCCATCTCATTTTATTTTTAGATCAAGCCAGACCATCAGAATGCTGACTATTTGAATCACATTGGTTTTGCTGCATTATGTCATCAGATTACATTACTATAAAAAACAACCAAACAGAACTCAACTTTATATATCCTAGGGTTGTTATTAAAAGAATTGCCCTTGATATCATAATGTGTCCTATAGGAGGACCCATACGAAATTTTTATCTTAGATGTCACTATGGTTTTTCTTTAGCTGCTGATACATTTTTATCTCAAATAAATCTTATAACCGGGGCAACCTCCTCTGCTCCCTTCCTGCTCTGGGAGCTTTTCTGTCCTCTCAATAAATCCTGCTTTCTAAAAAAAAGGAAAAAAAAATCTTATAACTAGTCATGACTTTATCTTATTTTCCTACATATACTTTCTCTTGAGTCTCATAACCTCATCTGCTTAGTTTTTGGCTGTTCTGGTGTGTATACAGTATTTCTGAATCTACTTAAGGTTCTTTTTTGGAGCTCGGATAATAAATAGAAATAAATGCCCTACCAACTTGAGAGCAGTGTTAGTATCCGACTGGCATTATCTTGGCCACGGATTTTGCTTTCTCCTCTAGAGAAGAAATTTAGATTGCATATCTATCCTAGGAGGTTTTGCTATTTTTAGAGAGATTTTTTGGGTATTTCTGAAGAACTAAGAGCAGGGCACAATTGTTTCCAATACATTTTCTTTAAATGTACTGTCTCTGCTTTGTCTGTCTTTGCCTTGGTAAATCTGTGTGATGATTGCATTTTAATGGAGGTGACTAGCAAAAATTTTATCTTTTAAAAGTGGCTGGAAAAATGGATAGTTTGAGATTTCGTCTTATACTGTTTTTTTCTTTGGCCCATTTACTGCTTGGAAAATAGGTACTACTAATAACATTTTCTTTGTGTAGCATCTTCAGCTATTGAGAACAGCACCGTTTAGTACAATTTCCCATGATGCCTGGAATCTCCTGTGTCTCTGCTGTCCATTAGCAACCGTCACTAGCCATTTCGGCCTTTGAGCACTTGGAAAGTAGCTGGTACAATCAAAGAACTGATTCAGAAGTTTTATGTAATTATAATTAAATTTAAATAGCATCATGTGGTTAATGGCTACCATATTGGATGGCACAATCTAGAGTACACCCGAGAACATAGAAAAAGAAAGAAAGAGCATTTCAGAGTATTTTATTCCTAGGCAAGCCCTTTAGTTTCTCACTCAGAAATTACTTAATGACTTATTGGTGTTAGAACTTTAAGCTCATTGATTTGTTTTTTCTAGTTTATGGATTAGAAGCAACAAACTGGAAGGTGGAATTCTGTTTAGAGGCAGAGGCTTACCAGCAGTATAAAAGGTCAGGTAACAACAAGAGAAAATGGAAAATTGTAAAGGACAGATAGGAATACTGAAAAGAAGGCTGGGCATAGTAGCGCACGTCTGTAATTCCAGCACTTTGGGAGGCCAAGGTGGGAGGATTGTTTGGCTAGGAGATCAAGACCAACCTGGGCAACATAGCAAGACCCTGTCTCTATTTTTAAAAAGTAAGAAATACTGAAAAAAAGTATGCAGGGATTATTAAACACTGGTAAGAGCAACACTGTTTAAGAACATACTTTTGCTGAGGTGAGTGGATTGCCTGAGCCCACGGGCTCGAGACCCGCCTGGGCAACTTGGCGAGACCTCATCTCTACAATAAATCAAAAAATCAGCCGGGCATGGTAGCGCGTGCCTGTAATTCCGGCTACTCGGAAGGCTAGGGCGGAAAGATCACTGGAACCCAGCGGGTCAAGGTTGCAGTGACTGGGAGTGGCCACTGCACTTCAGTCTGGGCAACAGAGTGGGACTCCAACTCAAAAAAACACACACACACACACACAAAAACATACTTTTGACACATTGTAATGCATCAAGACATACAGTAATGCGTGTTTATGATGACGTCCTAAGTCTAGTTTTTATTCATTTTACTGTAAGAAAACAGGACTAAAGATCCAAAGGAGTTAAATGTGAAAAGAAAGACAGAGCAGTTTTGGCATTTAAGTTCTGGTTTGTCAGTTATCTGGGTGATCTGTATCTGTGTGTGTACACATCCTCTGCTTCTGCAATAGCACTCAGGCCTCTGAGGACTGGACACCCATTCTGAAAGGTTGCCCAGTGTATCTTTTTTCTGGCTGCATGCAGTTGCAGCACATGTTGTCACTGATGCTTGTGGTGCGTAAGCAGTCAGTTTCTTGGCTCGTCTTGGAAGGCAGTGTGGCTGCACTGAGATGCTCTTAGTAATCAGGAGCCTTACTCCCTGTGATTTCATGTGACTCATGCTGTGATCATGGGCCTTTGAGCATGAGTCACATAGAATAGAGATTTAAAACATTTTTGGATTACATAACATAATACATGTTGATGATAGAAGTAGTAGAAAACAGAGGTAAGCAAGAGGGAGAAAATATAAATCATGTTTAATCCTACCATCACGTAAGAAGCACTGTTTTGGTGGATAGCCTGTACTCTGTGTGTGTGTACACACCTATGTATGTATATGTACATGTACAACTTATTTATTCTTCATTTAGTACTATTCCATAAACACCTTTTCATGTTACTCTGCATTGTTAAACATTTTTAATGGCTGTGTCATGTTTCACTGTGTAGCTGTAATATAGTCTGTTCAGCTAGTTTTCTCTTGTTGAATATTTGTTTTTAGTTTTTCAAAGCTGCTTTCGAGACAGTACCTTTGTATATCATTCAGTGATCTTTCAGTCTTGGAAGTTAGGCAGGTGTTGGACCCATCCATATCCTTATCACTCTTTTACCTTCTCCCCCAGCCCCCACCCCCAAGTCCTGGCCTACTTTTTCGGGTGACTCTGCTTCCTGCTGAATGTCCCAGAATTGTGTTTCAGAGATAGACTCAAAGCTCTTACAGGCTCCCTGCATATGAAGATGGGTGTTATCCTTTGTTGCTCTCCGATAGCTAAGGGTACAACTAATCATATTGTGTCTTGGAAGTTGCATTTATAGTCATGTTAGTCTTCACTGTACTTCATATACATAATTTGAGAATGACTTCTCTGGGAAGTGCTGTCTTCTGTGTTGGTGTAGCGTGAGTCTGTGTTTCTGGATCTGTCCATCCACCTCTTTTACATGATACTCTGTTATGCTTCGGAAAAGCCCAAGACTAGCTTGATGACTCTTGCTTCGGTTCTGGAAAGGAAACAGCTTCAGGGATCTATGTGAGTGTTGTGTGAGTTCAAAATAATCTCTTCCTTGCTTGCTGTTTTGAGGCAGTCAATTGCTGTCATTTTTTATTTCTCTGATCTTAAACATTTGAGGAATTTATTTCAAATAGGTTTAAAATCTTTTAAGTTTGCTTTTTGGGTGGGGGTCTTTTGAAAGTTCAGGTTATATCTTTATATTTGCAAAACTTGCCCAATTGGCTATGTCTTTTGTGGAGTATGTGCTTGCCATGTGTATGTATAATTGGGGTGATACTCTGTACAAGGTTGTATGTATCTATCTGCTAGAACCAAATGAAACACCTAATTATTTACTGTTCTAGGAGCTGGGAAAATACGGTCTGCTCTACTACAATGCACTGTTCATGATTCTGCCCACCCTGGCCATTGCGTATTTCACAGGAGATGCACAAAAGGTAGGATTTTCTGACTGTGGTTTAATGGCTTATGTTCATGAGTTACACTATTATTTATGACCAAAAGATAGACTTTTGGGTTGTTCACAAGAAATGTGCTTATTAAGTGACCAAAAGCTGAGAATTTACTCCTTAGCTAACCTCTTTTCTTGGCATAAACACTGGATAGTGCTAAAATGGCTCAAAATAGCTCTGGCTGTCAACATAAAAATAGTGCTTGCCAACAAGTGTCCTTATATGCCAGGAGGATAGAAGAGGGGAATTTTTGCACTTCTACTAAACTATAAAAATGGAAATTCTAGCAAACTATCCTTGAGAAGTAGAAGTCCTGAAATTATAAAATTCTCTAAACCCTAAATAAAGTGCTAGGCATTACTAGATGTTCTCTGTTTAGTGTACAATTGTCATCCTTGCTTAACTCCCAAATTGTTTTTTTCCCTTAGGAGATATTTAGATATTTAGCACTGTGTGATGACTTAGCCATAGAAACAGCAACTAGTGTAGTAGTTTACCAAACTTCTGCAAATGTTTAGCCAAATAGACCCAAAATAGAGCAGCAAAGTAAATCCAGAGAATTATTTTTCTCTAAAACAAGCTCTTATCCACAGGAGGAGCATTGATACCATATTTTTAGAATTCATACAATTTTGCAAACTAAATGGAAATCCAGAATTCTGCCAGGGATTTCTGTACAAGATTTATTCTAATGATTTCCCTTCTAGTAGCTTCTTCAGAATAAATGTGCTGGCTATTCATTCTAATTGACAGTGATGATTCTCACAAATCAGTGAGAGCTAGAATGAAATAAAGGTTTTCGGTTTGACCAAAGGCCAAAGACTGACAGCTTCTGAAACTTTTTTCCTGTCAGGACCTCTTTCTTTTAAAGAATTGGTACAGATCATCTTGAATCCATGTCTAGATGTTTTACTGAACTGTGACCTGGCTGCCAACAGGCCTGAAAACGGCACCAGAGTCGGAAACAGAGCTGTTGCTCTAATAAAGTGTTGAGTAGGTATTATGTGACCATGAGAAAAATAGGATGAGGAACTAACATTTACTGAGTCTTTATTGCGTGTGAGTCACTTTATTTATGAGTCTTCATCACAGATCAAGAAAGCTTGAATTACACCAGTTTTACTAATGTGGAAGTAGCGGTTCAAAGAGGCTAAGAGACTTGCCCAACACCATGCTGCTGGTGGGTCGTAGAGTCGAGATTTAAATCCAAGCTTGACTCTGAAGGCCACGGACTTTCCCCAGTTCTGCCTCCTTCCAGCACACTCTGGCAGGAGCACCCCTCACTCTTCGGCTTTGGGACAGGAATGCAGTACAGAATAGCCAGTCCCCTCATGGTGGGACTCGTAGTTCCAAATCTTGAGGCCAATCTATACATGAGAAAGTTGAAAGAATTAGTGTGGTGAGGTATTCTAAGGACTTAGCAAAGGTGCAACTTCCATTAAGTGGAAACTTTGACTAGTGGCTGTAGCCACTTGAAAGAGTTGACCAGAGGAGACACTTCTTTATTCCAGAGTGACGATAATTTATGTAGAAGTTATAGCATAGTTTATGCACATTTCAAAGCTCAGCAACTCACATTTAACTTAGAATGCTTCAGTATAATTATCCATGTTTGTTCATGCTATCAGAAGTTACTTAGCCACCGTATCCAGGTAAGACTTAGGTTTTCTCTGTTTTTGAGCAGCGGTGGAATCTGAGTAGTCTTTGTTTTTTTTAATGAAAGTGCCAGGCAAAGATCAGAAAGCTCTATTTTAGAGAATAACGTTTTTGAAAAATGTCAGTTTGTCCAGCTATTTTCAAGTTGGAATGATAAGCTAATGATGGAAGCTGAACTCACTGCTTTGTAGTCATACCTCATCAGTGTTTTGGGGTTTCACAACAAGGTTTGTTCATCCTCACTCTTATTGCTAATTAATATGGCTCTTATATTTATTGGGGTACAGATGGACACTGGCTAGCCTGTGATTTCATGCTCTTTTTCTTAGCAATCTCTCCTTAATGTCGTCTTCTCAGCATTCTCATGTGGTTATTAAGTACTGTGTGTGTCTCACTGCGTCAGTTCAGGTAATTAAAAAAAAAAGAAGATGAATTGAGTGGTATTATTACCTCTGAAGATCATACAGCTTCTTGGGGGGCAGACATGTCAACCTAAGAGCAGTATAGCGGGAGAGGTTCTATGGCACACTGTGGGGATATAAAATGAGAGTGGGTCAGTTCTGTCTCCTTGTTGAGGTTGGGGCAACCTGCCTCGTGGAGGTTTGCCAACAAACAGAACTACAACATAGATGATTTGAATAATAATTGTTTTTGTAGGTTGTGAATTGACTTTGAAACAGGAAGTGAGAGTTCTAAGTTTGCCTTTCTAAATTCCTCGTGTGCTTATGAGATAAGTCACTACAATTTCATTTTAAGTTCAAATCAGCTTAGTATTCCTGAGCGTCTTTACTGTGCTAACAAAGTCCTGTGCTAGGCTAGTCTCAGTGGCTCAGCCTGTCATCCTAGCACTTTGGGAGGCTGAGGTGAGTGGATTGCCTGAGCCCAACAGGTTCGAGAACAGCCAGGGCAACTTGGCAAGATCTCATCTCTACAATAAATCAAAAAATTAGCCGGGCAAGGTCGCGTGTGCCTGTAGTTCCAGCTACTGGGAAGACTGAGGTGGTAGGATCACTGGAGCCCAGCAGGTCGACACTGGGGTGGCTGTGAGCATGCCACTACATTCCAGCCTGGGTGACGGAGTAAGACTCCAACTCAACAACAACAACAACAAAAGAAAATCAGCAACTATTCCTCTAAACAGTCGATACTGAGATTCAACCCACATCAATTTTTTCCAAACCTGAATACTGATAGGACTTACAGATGAATATGCGCTTTGGTGTTAGACGTTATGCCATCTCAGTGTCATGCCAAATGTCTTCCTTGTGTGGCAGAGTTTACCTAGGTGACCTGTGGTGTCCAGGATGCTTACAGCATTTTACAAGAGGTTTGAAGTTTGTTTTCCCCTGGAAGATTCAGTTTCATAATGACCAGAGGTCTGTTTGTCAGAAGCCCTGGCAAGAAGGGTTTACGTTATGGGGGGGGGGTATGTGGCAAGGTTTCAGCGAAGAGTTTTCTAGAAGTCAGTTTCATTTTTAGTATGTCTTTTAGAGCTGTGTTTTTTCTCCTTCCTTACAATGTGTCAGGTGCTGTTCTAAGTTAAAAAAAAAAAAAGAAGACAAAAGTCCCTGCTTTAATGGAGCTTGTGTTCCAGTGGGGTGGGATAGACTACACATAAATTATACTGTATAGTAAGACCTGTGAAGAAGTAAAACAAGGAGGAAAATGATGAGGAGGTACTATTTTAGATCAGATGGTTAGGGGAAGTGTTTTTATAAGGTCTGTGTTAACAGACCCTGAACTGGATGGACAGAGAGACTAACTGGCATAGTTCTTTAGAGGGAGAGTATTCTGGGCCAAGGGAAGAACAAGTCTAGTCCTGAGGTCAGCCTGCCTAGTGCTTTTTGAGTAGGTAAATAGCGGGAAAAGTCAGGGCGGGCCTTAAGAAATGTGGAAGAGACACAAAAGATACATTACAGGGGGAATGCACAGCATGAGCACAGGCCCAGCTGAAGAAGTTGGAGGTCAGAGTCCTCGGCGACGTGGGAGGAGGCCTGCGAGAGCGTCTGGTTCAAGCCTCTTACTTCGTGAATGAAGTGCCTGGGGCTCGGAGAAGACTTGGAGCTAGAACCCAGGTTTCTTGATTCTAAGCTCACGCTTTCCCTTTCCATCATGCCAAGTCCTGCTTCTAAGTTAGGACGTGAGAATTTGAAATTTACTTTGCAGGGCGTGACAGGTCCTTAAAAGCTTGTGACGTAAGTGGCGCAGTGGAGAGAACCTGGGACCAGATGGAGGGACCAGCAGCCTCCAGTGCTGTCTGACTTCACAGAAGTCCCTTCTGCTCTCCCACCCTGCTTTGTCATATGCAGAATGAGAAGTTGGACGGCAGGTTCGCCAAGCAGGGCTCTTTCTGGGCTTGCGGCTGTTTCTGAAGAGTAAAGCCATGCCAGCGTGGACAGCACACAGCTGTTCTCATAGCTGACATGTGCCTGGTGCTCCCTGATCGTCAGTGTTGGTAAGCTGCTCTCAGCTGATGGACTGCTGGCCACTTTGCACGAAGCTCTCTGTATTATTGAACGAAAAGATCTCTGTGCTCAACAGTTAAATGAAAAAACAGTACAAGACAGCTCACGTGGGCTGTGCCTGGTGCCTTACACTTGTCATACCAGCACTATGGGCGGTGAGGCAGATTGTTTCAGGCATGTGCCTGTAGTCCTAGCTACTCAGGAGGCTGAGGTGGGAGGATTACTTGGACCCAGGAGTTTGAGACTGTAGTGAGCCAGTATTGTGCCACTGTACTCCAGTCTGGATGACAGAGTAAGAGAGACCCCGTCTCTAAAAAACACAAACAAAAAACAATGCATATGGTATGCTAATGTTGGGTAAAAGAAAAAGAAAAATAAGGATATATATATGCATACACACATATACTTTATGCACTTATTTGAGTAAACCCTAGAAGAATATACATGAAACTAGTACAATAACCACCAATTTTTGTGCATGTGTGTGGGAACAGGGTAAGTAGAACAGGAATGGGAGGGAGACTTTTTTTTTGAGTTGGTGTCTCTGTCACCCAGGCTGGAGTGCAACGGCAAGCTCACAGCCACCACAGCGTCGACCTGCTGGGCTCCAGTGATCCTTCTGCCTCAGCCCTCCAAGTAGCCGGAACTCCAGGTGCACACTACTACGCCCAGCTAATTTTTTATTTATTGTAGAGAAGAGATCTCACCAAGTTGTCCGGGCTGTTCTCAAACCTGTGGACTCAGGCAGTCCATTTGCCTCGGCCTCCCAAAGTGCTGAGATTACAGGCTAAGCCACTGAGCCCAGCTGAGACTTTTCAATCTGTTAAATCTTTCTGTATTTCTTTGGTTGTAAAAATCTTATAAATGTATTTTAAAATTATAAAAGGAACAGTATGAAAAAGATGAAGTTTTTCTATAAATGATGGCTTTCCTGTGATGAATTCTAAATTTAAAAATCACTGACGATATGGGACAAATCAACTTGTTCTCATTATTCAGAGTTGCAAACTCTTGATCCAGGATGCAAATTGAAGCAAAGTTAGATCCAAATTATTTTCTCAAAGTCTCACTGTTAACCTTAGTAGGCAGTTAGGACAAGTATCCAGCAAAAGGCTGACTGACATAGCTTTTGCAGAGAATTGGAGGCCAACAATGAAAAGCGGAATTACCATGAAAATGGAAAGACAGCCAACTCGGTGGCTCAGCCTGTAATCCCAGTGCTTTGGGAGGCTGAGGTGAGTGGATTGCCTGAGCTGGCGGGTTCGAGACCCGCCTGGGTAACTTGGTGAGACCTCATCTCTACAATAAATCAAAAAATTAACTGGGCATGGTAGCGCGCACCTATAGTTCCAGCTCCTTGGAAGGCTGAGGCGGAAGGATTGTCGGAGCACAGCAGGTGGCTGGGAGCAGCCACTGCACTCCAGTCTGGGCGACAGAGTGAGACTCCAACTCAAAAAAAAAAAAAAGGAAAGACAAGGTCCAGCTGGACAGCTCATCCCAGTGAGCACACAGAGCAAAGCCTGGCAGAGTATACTGAGAAACCAAACTAATTTTTTAAGTTTATTCAAGGTTCTCCAAGTTCTGGGTTTACCATGGAGCCAATATATTTAGCATTTAGTTTTTTAAACATATACCTTCTAACTTCAAAGCATTCTTTTAAAAAAAAAATCTACTTACTGTTAATAAAAGATACCTACACCTACTTTACCTAGATAAAGGTGCAATAGCTGTCACTTGGCCAATGACTTTCCAAAGTGTCGGGACAGGTGCCTTTAAACTTAGAGTTGCTGCCTCCAGAAGGGAATGTTGTCAGTACAAAGCCAGCGATTTAGGGTCCAGGTGTTGGAGCTTGACTTTCTGTCAGCATGCTCTGCTAGGTGTTCTCATGCAGGGGTGGAAGGACAGACCCCTTGTTGTGGGCCTCACAAGGCCAGCTCTGTAGGCACCGGCACACCATATAATGTCCTCATTATACTACCGGATAGATCACATGCAACATTGCTACACAAATCATTTTCCTGGAGGTGTCTTTCACTAAGCATTGCTGACTAAATAATGAAGAAATGTCAGGCTGTTGGGTTAGCCTGTTCAGAGTTACTCATCTTCTCTGGGTCACTCTGTGGGCCAGACAGATTGATTTTCAAACCCGGAATTATTCTCTCCACATAGAGGCAGATCCCTTTTATTTTCTGGGCCCTGGTGTCCTCATGTAAATAAGTGGGTTGGATCCATTTTTCTTTAGGGATGAGTAACTAGATCTTTCCCATTGCCTGCATATTATTCGATTGACACTAGCCATTCTAGAGCCCTACTGAGCAGAGGTAGTGAGGATACTTGGGTTCCCAGTTTCTTGCCTGAGCTAGGACAGGGGACAGAGCAGGAGCGGTTGTAGCAATTGGTTCCAGTAAGGCATAGTCGGTTGTAGCAAATGGTTCCAGTAAGGCAGAGTCAAGTGGGTAGCCCAGGACCATGGTTCTGTGAACTTGCCAGCTGTCCCAAGGTAGAGAGAGAACTTTGTAGATCATTTGCCCCACTGACTTTATCTTCTTGCTGCCTGAGGAAGTTAGCAAATTTCCTAGCGGTTTTCTTTCAGATAAGGATCCGCTTCTTTCTCAATAATTTTTGGGGGAAAGAATTTTCAAAATAGAATAGGCAGTGCTTTTTTATTGCCAAGGTTTGCTCCTGATAAAACCATCTTCAGCATAAACTCCAAAGCCTGCCAGGGACCTGGCACATGGTTGGGATGCAGTAGACGTCAGAATTGGACGCTGAAAGCAGAGGAGATATTTAGAGCGAAAGAAGGGAAGGCGCTTAGGTGTGTGGAGAGGTTTATTTGAGTCCCTGCCATACAATTATTACTTTCCACTCATAGGTCTCCAGTAGAAAATTAATCAGTAATGATTATATGTAGTTGCTGATTCCATTTATTGAATTAGATTCCTCCAGTCAGGAGTTGTATCCATATTGTTTCTAATCCTGATAATCCTCCAGGATAGGCCTAATTGTTTTTCTTTTTACATATGCAGAAACTAAGGCTCAGAGGATCGTCATAGTCCGTCTAATACAGCAGCTTGTCCTTTTTGCTTGATGACTTTAGGGTAAACGAATAGCTTAGCCAAGAAAGGAGGATAATGCAGAGGAAAGTTCTTAGGCTTGAGATTTCTGTTACGTTTTAGCCTGGGTAAAATAAAGTCTCTGCTTTTTTTTTTTTTTTGAGTCAGAATCTCACTATCGCCCAGGCTGGACATGCTCACGGCCACCACAGCCTCAACCTGCTGAGCTCAGGCGATCCTTCCTCTTCAGCCTTCCAAGTAGCTGGAGCTACAGGCATTTGTCGCCACTCCCAGCTTTTTAAATTTTATTTATTTATTATATAGTCGAGGTCTTGCCTGGTTTCAAACCCATGGACCCAAGCAATCCTCTCACCTCCGCTTCCTAAAGTGCAGGGATTATAGGCATGAGCCACAATGCCCAGCAGTCTCTGCTTTTCAAGTGATCTGATACTTTGTCACAACTGGAAGAAACTTTAGTGCCCACATAGTTCTTTCTCGCAGAATCTAAGTCTGGCACAGTGAGGCAGTGGTGAGGTGGTATCAGATACTTAGCTCCTGAATCCTGTTCCACTACTTTTTTTTAGGTACAATGGCTTTTTCTGCAGGGTATCAGTAACCCTCCCAAAAGCCCACTTGTTGGTTTATTGGGTTATGCCTTCTCCAAAGGAAAAAAAGCTCAGTGCAAGACTAATAAGTCATTTGCATTTAAAATGACCTTTTAGCATTAGAAGAAAATGTCAAATTATAGATTTTGTTAATTAAACCTTAATAAAACTGGGGGGGAAACTTAGGGCAAACTGATAGTCTTGTGAACAGTTGAAATGTGGACAGTTAAAATGTAAGTGTAGTTGAGATTCTGGTTCAGTTTCAAATCCATATAAAATAAAATTATTTAAAAATAAGATTTAATATGAAACTTGTGCTTTTAGTAGCATGTACAGGCAGGTGTGTGTATATGTGTGTTAAAAAGCAAAGTTCAACTCATCTGTCCATGGAAAATGATGCTGGGCCACAGATCATGCCTAGCACTTCTGAGTACTTGGAGCTATGCCAAAATGACATATGACACAGTCCTTACCCTTAAGGAACTCACAGTCTTGCTAGCAGAAGCCAATCTCCCGAATCCTAGGCCAGCTTATTGTGCTTTAATGATTTTTCATCAGAGAGGTATTGTATTTATGGATATGAAAGAGCATAGCATTAGACCGTGTACATGAAATGTTTCATCTGTTTTTCATTCATCTGGCAAACGGTTGTTAAATGTCTACTATTTTCTTTCTTATTTTTTACTATTTTTTACACTTCAAGCACTGTGGATACAGAGAGAAACCATCAAGGCATTTACAGGATCTACATGGTCATGTACATAAAGATGGCTACATACAAACACATACTTAGTCATTTACCTGTTAAAAGTAGTATTTGGTGTTCTGGAGAGTTTGGCAGGAAAGAGACTAATGTGCAACTTAAGTTTTTATGTAAGGCTTCTTAGTGAAAGCATCATTTGAGATAGGTTTATAATTCAGATCAGGATTTGAATCTATGCTGGAATAACAGGGACAGGGTTTGCCTTTCTGCATTAAGGTTCTAGAAAACTAAACATTTTGAAATGTTTTTCAGACTTTGGACAATAACCACTGAAGGACTGTAGAGAAAGAAAGGATGAGAAGGGACAAGAAAGCTCTAAAAAAGACCTAGTTAGAACTTTAGGGATGAAAAATATAATATCTGAGATGAAAAATAAAGTGGAAGGAATTAAGCAGCAGATTAGAAGAAGTAAAGATCGATGCATCAAAGACAGGAATAGACGCTATCCAAGATGAAGGACATGGAGAAAAAGGAATGTGAGACAGCGAGAGTATTGGTGGCCTATAGGACAGGTCTAGTGCGTAGTTGTAGTCCCTGAGGGGGGAGCCGAAATTTTATTTTTCCAAATTTGATGAAAACTCTAAAGCCACGCATACAAGAAGCTCAACAAGCATTCTATTTAGATAGAATACACCTGAAGGCAACTATACCATAAAGAGGGACATTTCATAATGATAAAAGGATTAACTTCTAGATCCAAAATATGTGAAGCAAAAACTGATGGAAAAGAAAGGAGAAGTAGACCAACCCACAATTACCGTTGTGATTTTAACATTTCTCTCAGGAACCGATGAAACAATGAAACTGAAAGACAGATATAGAAGATTTGAATAACACAATTAACCAGTCTGACCCAGTTGACATTCTAGAATACTCCCAGCCTAGGCAGCATAGAGAGACCCTGTCTTCACAAAAAAATAAACAAATGAACTAGGCATGGTGGCACCTGCCTACAGTCCCAGCTACCAAGGCAGGAGGCTCGCCAGAGCCCAGGAGGTTGAGGCTATGATGAGCGTGCTACTGCACTCCAGCCTGAGCAACAGTGTGACACCTCCACTCAAAAACAAAGCAAATGAACACTCCACAACAATGGAGCATACCATCTTTTCAAGTGCACATAGAGTATTTACCAAGATAAACTATATTCTGTACCACAATGCAAGTCTTAATAGTTAAAAAAGAATTGAAATCCTCAGAAGTATATTTCCTGACCAGAACTAAGGTAGAAATCAATAGCGTAAAGATATTTGGAAACTCACCAAATATTTGGAAAGTAACATGCCCTTTAAATAATTCATAAGTCAGAAAAAAATCACAGAGAAAATTAGAAAATATTTTGAACTGAATGAAAAAATAAAACAGCAATATCTGAGGGATGCAGCTAAAGTAGTGTGTAGAGGGCAATCCATAGCTTGTTTATACTAGAAAAGAGTAAAGATCTAAAATTACTGACCTAAGTGTCTATCTTAAGGAACTAGAAAAATGAGAGAAAATTAAAATCAAGGTAAGCTTAAGGAATGTAAGACAAGAGCAGAAATCAATGAAATAAAAACCTACGAAACTAAGAGCTAGGTTTTTCTTTTCTTTATTATCATTATTTTTTTGGAGTCAGAGTCTCTCTCTGTCACCAGGCTGGAATGAATGGCATGCTCACAGCCGTGCAGCCTTGACCTGGTGGGCTCAAGTGATTCTTCTGCTTTAGCCTTCCAAGTAGCTGGAACTACAGGCATGCACCCCATACCCAATTGATTTTTCTTTATTGTAGAGATGAGGTCTCATCAGGTTGCCAAAGCTGGTCTCGAACCCCTGTGTTCAGGCAATCCTCTCACCTCAGCTTCCCTAAGTGTTGGAATTTCAGGCGTAAGCCACTGCAACTGGCTAGGTGTTTTCTTAAAAAGACAATATAATTGCTAATTCATAGATAATTGATCTAGCCAAGAAGTGAGAATATACAAATTGCCAATATCAGTAATGAAAGAGGGACATAATTACAGAGCCAGCATATGTTAAAAGGATAGTAAGGGAATATTATGAGCAACATTATGCTAATAAACCTGACAGCTGAGATGAAATGGATAGATTCTTGAAAAAGACAAACTACGTATCAAAGCTCACTTATGAAGAAATAGGTTACATGAGTAGCCCAATTCTGTTGAATAGTTTT
The DNA here is from genome assembly GCF_000164805.1 of Carlito syrichta. Taxonomy (NCBI): domain Eukaryota; kingdom Metazoa; phylum Chordata; class Mammalia; order Primates; family Tarsiidae; genus Carlito; species Carlito syrichta. Next base: position 37,027 of record NW_007252230.1, on the reverse strand, counting down.
ATTTAAAGTTAACTTGATAATAAGGCTGTTGTTAATTCTGTTAAAGAGAATTTGGGCTGAGCTCGGTGGCTCAGCCTGTAATTCCAGCACTTTAGGAGGCTGAGGCGAATGGATTGCCTGAGCCAGCAAGTTCGAGACCAGCCCGGGCAACTTGGCGAGACCTCGTCTCTACAATAAATGATAATGCTCTCTCGCATTATTTTTGTCATTACTGATCGGCAGTAATAGTAAATAATGTTTGCATATCCTCCGAGTTTAATTAGCTTATCTTTGCATATATCATCTCAGTTCTACATAAATTCTTGAAGAAGTGAGAAGACTTTCCACTTGATTTTGTATGGCCAGCATTATCTTCTACCAAAATCTGGCAAAAATATTAGAAGGAGTGGAAAAACTATAGTACAACAGAAAAAAATCCAGCAACATATAAAAAGGGCAATATGGCCATGTGGTGGTTAACACCTATAATCTCAGCACTTTGGGAGGTGGTGGCCAGAGGATTGCCTTAGCCTAGGGTTCGGGACCAGCCTGGGAACTTGGAAAGACCTTGCCTCTACAATAAGTAAAAAAAATTAGCTTGGCATGGTGGTACACGTCTGTAGTTCAAGATACTTGGAAGACTGAGGTGGAAGGATTGCCTGAACCCAGAAGTCCGAGGCTACAGTAGCCATGAGTGTGCCACTGCACTCCATCCTGGGAGACAGAATGAGACCCCTACTCAAACAAAAAAAAAGAAAAAGAAAAAGGCAGGGGGTGGAAGTATATCATGACCAAATTATATTTATCTTAGGAATTAAGGTTAGTTTAACATTTGAAAACCAGCACAATTCACATATTAACAAGTGTAAAGTAGAAGAACCATTTCAGTAGATGCAGAAAACCCGTTTGACAAAATGTGACACCCTTCATAAGTTTAATATTCTACATAAATCAGGAATAGAAGGGATCTTTTCTCATTGTAATAAAGGACATCTGCGTCTACCATAAAATCTATTGCTGACATACTTAATGGTGAAAGACTGAGTGTTTTTTCATGAAGATTGAGAATTAGGTGGGGATGTCTGCTCTCATCTAATGTTCTGTTCAACATTATATTGGTGGCTTTATCTGTGTAATAAAATAATAAGAAATCAAAAGCCATATGGATTAGAAAGGAAAAAGCAAAACTATAAAAAGCTTGATAACATATGTAGAAAACCTTAATCTAGAAAAAAGTTATTAACTACCTTAGCAAGGTTGCATGATTCAAGGTCATTGTACAAAAATTAACTATTTCCATACAGTAAGCAATGAACACTTATAAACTAAGTAAATAATACCATTAATAATGGCTTCGAAGCTGGGCTTGGTGGCTCAACCTGTAATCGCGCGCCTTTGGGAGGCTGAGGTGAGTGGATTGCCTGAGCCTGCGGGTTCGAGACCCGCCTGGGCAGCGAGACTTCATCTCTACAATAAATCAAAAAATCAGCCAGGCGTGGTAGTACATACCTGTAATTCCGGCTACTCGGAAGGCTGAGGTGGAAGGATCGCCGGAGCCCAGCAGGTCGAGGCTGCGGTGGCCGGGAGTGGCCACTGCACTCCAGTCTGGGTGACAGAGTGAGACTCCAACTCAAAAAATAAATAATAATAATGGCTTCGGAATTATGAAATTTTTAGGGATAAATTTAACAAGTTATGTCAATACATGTATGCTGAAAACTACAAAGTAATGAGAGAAATTTGTAGATTTTCTTTTATTTGTTTTTTTGGGTCAGGTTCTCTGTCTCCCAGACTGGAGTGCAGTGGCACAATGACAGCTCACCACAGTGTCAACCTCTTGGGCCTAGGAGAGCCTTCCCTCGCAGCCTCCTTCCTTCCCCTTCAGTCTCTTGAGTAGCTGGGACCACAAGCGTGCACCACACTCAGCTTATTTTTCTTTTTTGTAGAGATAAGGTTTCACTATGTTGCCCAGGCTGCTCTCAAACTCCTGGACTCGAGCAATCCTCCCACCTTGACCTCCCAGAGTGCTGGGATTGCAGGCATGAGCCATCACACCTGGCCAAGAGAAGTTTTTCAAGGCCTAAATAAACTGTTTTTATAGTTGTGAATTAGAAGGCTTGATGTTAATTTATCAGATGTCACCAAGTTGACCTATACATTCAATATCACCCAATCCTATAGCAAAGTTTTTTGTAGAAATTGACAATATGTTTTAAAATTTATATGGAATTACAAAGATCTTTGTATATATTCCAGTCAATTTTGAAGATTTCAGAGGATTTAGTCTACTTGATTTCTAGACTTTTATAAGGCTTCAATAATCAAAATAGTGTGGTATTGGACTTAGAGATTAATGGAACAAATAGAGAATCTAAAAATAGAAATCAACCATGTAATCAGCCATTTTTCAAAAGTGCCAAAATAAATCAATAAGGAAAGGGTAGTCTCTTCAACACATGATGTTGGAACAATTTGATGTCTATATGCAAAATATTGAACCTTGATCTTGACTTCATGAAATATACAAAAATGAACCTGAAATTTTTGTGTTGTTGGATTGTGTCCTCTCCTCCAAATTAATATGTTGAAGTCCTAACCCCTAGTACCTCATAATGTGAACTTTTTTGGAAATGGGGTCATTGAGAGGTAGTTAGTTAGGATAAGGTCATACTGGAGTTTAGCGGGCCCCTAATTCAGTATGACTGGTGTTCTTTAAAGGGGAAATTGGGACACAGACCATATACATGAGAAAGGTAGACATCAGAGTTAAGGAACAGCAAAGATTGCCAACAAACCACCAGAAGCAGGAGAGGAATGAAGCAGATTCTCTCTCTAGGCCCCGGAAGGAGCCAACCCTGTGGACACCTAGAGATTGGACTTGCAGCCTTCAGCACTGTGAAACAATTTTTTGTTGTTCTAGCTGTTCAGTTTTGTGGTGCTTTGTTATGGCACCCTTAGCAAACTAATATAAAAAAACTCATAGACCTAACTGTAAGAGCTAAAACCATAAAACAAGAGGGAGAAAACCTTTGTAACTTTTGGTTAGACCTAGGTTTCATTAAAAAGTTATAAGTGAGGTCAAGGTTAGAGGATTGCCTGAGCCTGTGGGTTCGAGACCAGCCTAGGCAACTTGGCGAGTCCTCATCTCTACAAAAAAAAAGTTATAAGCCAGAAATATAAAAGACAAAATTGATGTTTGGCTACCTCAAAATGTAAAATTATTAGTCTTCAACAGGCACCATTAAGAAAATGAAAAACAAGTCACAGGCTTGAGAACATATTTGTACTTTATATATGTGTGTGTTTATCTGTATATATACCATAATGTATGTATGATTAAGAACTTTTACCCACAATATATTTTTAAAAAACCAAACTTCTGGCTGGGCATAGTGACTCATGCTTGTAATCTCAACACTTTGAGGAGTCCAAGATGGGAGGATACGTTAAAGCCAGGAGTTTGAGACCAGCCTGGGCAACATATTGAGACCCTATTTCAAAAAATAATAATAAAGTCAAAACAAAACAAAACTCTATAAGAACTCTTTCATGAAAAGTCAACCATAAGAAGATAAATAACTTGAATAAAAATTTGGCAAAAGATTTGGACAGATTCTTCACTGAAGAAGAAATACTGATGTCAGATAAGCACATTCATTAAAAGAGCCTCAACCTCATAAGGGAAATACAAATTCAAATTACAAGTTGCCACTTGCCCACTTATTAGAATAATCTATGACAGTTTCAAGTGTTGCTGGGAATGTAGAGCAGTGGGACCTCATTTAATGCTGCTAAGAATATGTAATTGTGACGCTACTTTGGAAGATAGTTTGGCAGTTTTGTGTGAAGCTAAGGATGTACTTACCACAAGAAGCAGCAATCCCATTTTCAAGGTATTTATTCAGAATAATAACATGTCCATAGAGAGATTTGTGCTCAAAGGATCGTTGAAGCTTTATTCATAATAGTGGTGGTCTCAGTGGCTGAGCCTATAATTCCAGCACTTTGGGAGGCTGAGGTGAGTGGATTGCCAGAGCCCGCGGGTTCGAGACCAGCTCTGGCAACTTGGCGAGACCTTGTCTCTACCATAAATCAAAAATTAGCCAGGCGTGGTAGTGTGCACCTGTAGTTCCAGCTACCTGGAAGGCTGAGGCAGAAGGATCGCTGGAGCCCTGCAGGTCGGTGCTGGGATGGCCGTGAATATGCTACTACCCTCCAGCCTGGGTGACAGAGTAAGACTCCAACTCAAAAAAATAATAATAACTGATGGAAACAACCCAATAAATATCCATAACAAATTGTGGTATATTCATTGATGAAATACTAATCGGCAATAAAAATGCATAAATCACTGAAATTACTGATATATACATAGCTTGGATGAATTTTAGAAGCATTATGCCAAGTGAAAGAAGCGTTTATATGAAATTGCTGACAGCAAAAGTGTGGTAACAAAAAAATGGATCCAGGTTGCCAGGGGCTAGAAATGGGGAGGGGCAGGAGGGAACTCTGGAGGGATTGGGTTGCCTTGTTAGGGTTGTAATGGTGGTCACATGACTATACATTTGTCAGCACCTAAAGTTGGTGAAGTTCGTTTTCTATGCATTATGCCTCGACAACGAAAGAACCACAGACAAGCTGAACGTCTCTGTCAAGTGCTATGTCAGGGATATGATGAGATAAATGTGATGTGGGTCCTCCCTCAGAGAACTCAGTCTGCAGACGTGGTCTAGGAAGACTTGCGGTTCTGAGAGGCGAGAGCCCTGGAGAGAAGGACTGAGGCACAGAGGGAGGCTCATTTGGTTAGAGAAGGCCCACCAAGAAACCTTGAGTTTCAATTTGGTGGGTGAGCAGGAGTCAGATGCCTGTTGCAGGCAAGTCTGAAACTCAGTGTTGTGCTTAACAAACCACAAGGAGCCTGATACTGTTGGAGCCCTAGAGCCGGGAGATTTAGGTGGGAGTGGCAGGAGTTAAAGCTGGCAGGTGGGCAGAGGGGCTGAAAGGTGGAGTGTTTCTCACATTTGCTTATCAAGCTCCCATTGCAGAAGAAGCTATGCACTTGAAAGAAACACGCTCCTTGGATGAGACGATCAATATACCTTTTCATTTCTCTCCTTTCCTGTTGGCTTCACACAACCAACAAAAAACTCCTTGCTTTTGGAATTACCTGTTTTGAAACATCGATTGTTCCTGAACAGACCTCAGCTGGATTTGTGTAATTAAGGCTGTGCTTGAGCTTTCACATGTTACAGGAAGGAAATGTGTCTTAATGTTTGAGAAAGGCTTTAATACTAGCACATTACAGCTGTGTGGGAGAACTGCTGTGACTGGCCAGGTGTGGCTTTTGCCTTCAAGGAAATAGCAGTTCCTTTGCACCTGCAGGAAAAAGTACAAATTCTCTCCCACATTACATTTTGGAAAGGAGAAAACCTTTGAAACTGTTTATGACTTATTAGTTCAACTCCATATGTATGAGATTTTTGATCACTCTGTCCTTGGAGTGATGCAGGGACGTGTGTGTGTGTGTGTGTGTGTGTGTGTGTGTGTGTGCGCGTGTGTGTGTGTGTGTGTGTGTGTGTGTGTGTGTGGTGTGTTGGAGGCAGACACATAGAAGGATTTCCAAAAATGAGTGGGACGGCTGATTTTGAGTGCTTGTTCTGAACTTAATGCCTCCTTGTGTTTTGCAGGCGGTGGAGTTCGAAGGCTGGGCTGACACCCTCTTCCTTCTGCAGTTCACCCTCTCCTGTGTGATGGGGTGAGCCTCGGCTTGCTTGTTAGCAGATCGCTTTCTTGGAGACATCGGTTAGAGGCATCAGTTCTAGAGGCCTGCCTCCCGGAATCCCGTTTTGTCTCTTGTGTCAGCTAAGGATCGCTGACCCTCTGAATTCAGGTGGTTTTTAGTCCTTGGGATGATGCTCTCGGGGCTTCTGAACTGAACCCAAAGTCACAAAGAAAAGAAACTGATAACCTGCTATGTGATAAGTGCCATTATATTTTAACATGCGTTTTTTTGTTTATCTCTCCATTGACCATTTGACAGGAATTGCTGTGCCCTTACCCACAAAAAGTAGGCTCAGAACTTAAGCAAATCAGTGTTTGTACAGTCATGGGTGGCAGTGGCAGCGTTCAGACTTGGGGCCATTTGACCCTTCTTCGGCATGTTGTCTTCCTCTCAGAAGAGAGTGTATAGAAAGAGAGGCGGTGTCTGCAAACATCCTTCTTATGCTCACCTCCACATTTCTCTTTTGTTCTCTTGGCCTGTCAGTTCAGTGGCTGCTTGTGACTTGATTTGGCACTCAGTGAGCAGGTGCTTCAGAATGAAGCCCAAGTGGTGCCTTGGCATGAAGTCGGGCTCAGAAGCGTCAGTGCAAACCAGGGAGCTCCATCTGCTGCCTCTTAGTTGTTCAGTGAAACTTTGTTCCCTCTTCAAGTTTTTTTATTTGGTTTTCTTCCAAGTTTAAGGATCTCTCGCCCTCACCCTGGCCCAGCGACACATTGTCCTCGTGGGAGATATGCAGTGGAGTTAGGGTCTGTGAGAGCTGAGCTTTCTGTCTCTGGCTGAGGTGAATGATGGTTTCACTCATAATCATGAGTGCCCCGTATAGATCAGGGTTTTGGTGACACAGCAAGGAAAAACAACCGGTAAGGAAATAGGCATGTGTTTCTCTTTAGCGAGATTTCTTAAAATCTGAAGCTGCAGTGTAAGAAGCAGTGAAGTGGGGAACACTCAGAGTTGGTCAGTGACTAGAATGCGTTAGCATGGTCAAAACTGGTTGTTTCTCTCGGCTACAGATTTTTACAAAGTGAGCACCTGGATCTTACTTGTAACATGCCTCCTTCTTCTTCATTCCAGATTTATCCTGATGTACGCCACAGTGCTGTGCACTCAGTATAACTCTGCTCTTACAACTACAATAGTTGGCTGTATTAAGGTACGTTGAAAAAATTCTGTTGTCTTTTTGGTACCTGTTTTATTTGAAAATTGTTCCTCTAAAATAAGAGTCTGGCCATGACCTTAAGGACCCAAATCCATATTTCCTCATGCCCATTTCGGTAGACTAATTGTGGTGATAGTTTCTGAAACAGTCTTTAAGAATGCAGGGAAGTCATAGTCTCTACTGGCAAACAATTTAGCTCTGAGAAGTGTGAGAAGAAGGAGAAATAGAATTAGGCCTGTTTCTGGGCAGATTGATGGCTTGGCAGTGACAAGCGTGTCCCTTTAGCCCCCAGTGGAAACTGTTCTGTTCTCTGCCTCACTTGAGCTCTGGCTGTTGAGTAGGGAGGGATGGCTGCCAGCGGCCGTCTAGGGAGGGTTCCTGCGCCTGAGCCAAGCCTTAAATAGCCCACTTTTCAATGCTGTGTCTGACATTTCCAGTGATGTCATTTCCTCCTGGTCTGTTTTACTTGAGGGAGACTAATTTGTCTTCAGCCAGGAGAGCCAAGTTGACTTGAATATTGAACTGAAGCTAGTGGCTTGTAGCCTGAGGTCTCTTTCATCTGACTTTGTGATTCTGGCGCTTTAAGATGTAGAGAGAGGTCGGTCTTTGATCACTGGGGGGAAAAGAAGACAGTTGCCTGTGTGACTTCCTTTCTAATGCCCCTTTAGTCTGTAGTGAGAGAAGTGCTGCTAGGATAAGGTGTTACTGCTCTGCTTTCTTTCTGTACCCTCAGTGGAGTGGTGCCCCTCCATTCTCCTTGTAGACTGGGTTGAAACTCCAGAAAGTCTGCGGCTTCAAATCATGGGATTGGAGTGTTTGGTGTGAATGGAATTCTGAATTATTTAATGCTCTAACAAGTCAATTGTGTGAATTCCTCTGGAAAGCTAGAGACGGTGTACATTCAAGAGACTGGGCTGGTTGAGGTAGTTTAGCCCCAGATTAACTCTCAGCCGTGTTTTGGTTTTGCAAAGTGAATGCTTCAAGAGCACAGTGGATGGCTTGCATCTTCAGAAGGAGAGCAGTGTGAACACGAGAGAGAGGGCAGTTGGTACCATGTTTTTAGAGGATAAGGATGATGCAGGAAGGCTGATGTTTAATTTTAATAACTAGACCTATTTGCTTGGAATTTCTTAGTATACTTTCTTTATTACTGTCAGCACAGGATACAAATATGGTCATTCTTCTTTACTTAAAAGTTTATGCTTTTGACATATGTTCCTCTCCATAGTCCAAAAATCCCATGGATGTATTCATTCCAAAGGAATTAATTTTACTTATAAACTCTACAAGGAGGCAGAAACTGAATTGTCTGATTAGTTCGCTCTTTCTCTTGCTGTTCACTGGTTGGAGGATGGCTTGCACCTTTGGACAGATGGGAATCTGCCAATGCTCTTGCAGGGTCAGAGCCTTCCATCAGCTTCCCTTTTAGCTCAGCCATTGTTCCTCACAAGGGGTGTTAAGCCTCCTTCTGTGCTTGAGAATCCCAACCCACAAACCCTTGGGTCAGCATTCCTTGTTTCTCCTTGGGGTGGTGGGAAAATCACTTAGGATAACTAGTTTAAAGAGGAATTCCAAGGCCTACCCCACATGGATTGAATCAGAATCTTAGGATCAAGCCTAGAATCTTTCTGTTTAACAAGGTTTTCAGATGATTCTCAGGTATGCTGAAGTTTGAGAATTACAGTCTTAGTTTTGAGCTATCAGGACTCTTCTGTGCTTTCTGATAAATTCTGTTTGGAGAATGTTTGATGTATTTTTCCAATGTCAAGCCTTGCATAGGTTATCTTAATACATACCTACGATTTTTTTAACTTCTGATATTGAGCAGCATGTGTTGGGTTCTCTGTCTCCTGCCTTTCTGAAGTTCCCTGGGCAGCTTATATAAATTAATCCACCTTTGCTCTGGATCTCTGTATTCAGTGAGAGGTCCTGTTACATACTTTTCTAAGTTGCCTACTGGCCTTGTTTACTGTTACATAATACTTAATTTTATTTTTCCTCTCAAATAATAAGAATATTAGCTCTGAGGTAGCTTGCTGTCTTCATCCTTAGACCTTGAAGAGGCTGACATAATTTTGAATGTTCTCTCAGAGGGCACTTCATTATAAGAATAATTTTGAAGTTTGGTTTTGGCCTTTTGAAAACATCATAGCAATTTACTTTCTGTCTCACAGGCCTAATCTCAGAGAGCCTGGGTACTAAAACTATTTGTGACATTTACAGTTTATGGCAGTTGTAATAGCGGAGAGGGAGGCAGTGACTTATGAATGTAAAAGAAGGGAGATTGGGGAGGAATTGAATAATACACATCAAGCATCCTGTAGGGGCAAAGGGAAAGTTTTTCCTTCACCCTTGGAAGATATGCTGAAAAATTAATTCACAAAAGCTAGATTAATGAGAGAAAGGGCATTCAACTTATTGACATGTACACGGGGAGTAAGTATTACAGAGTAATTAACTACCCAATCCCCAAACAAATGTAGAGGCTTATATACTGTGTTATTTTGAGATTACAGAAAGAATGGGGGCTTGAATCATGAGCCTGTGGAAGGAAGAGAAGAGGTAGTTGAACTAGCCAAGGTGGTCTTTATATGTAGATGAACCTCACAGGTAATAGACCTCAGAGATCTCACTGTGTTGCTCAGGCTGGCCTCAAACCCCTGGTCAAGCAGTCTTTCCTGCCTTGGCTTCCCAAAGTGCTGGGATCATAGGCACGAGCCACCATGCCCGGCTTATTTATTTATTTGGACCTTTAGAGATGTTAGACTCTCAGTTATTAATCTTTGCTAGATGCAAACATGAGAAGACCTGGCTACATTAATGTAGAGGTTTTTTTTTACAGATGTGATTTTTCCCTTCAAAAGACGCTTTTGTAGGGCTACTTCTGTTGACTTTTTTTTTTTCCTTTCAAATTTTGTTTTCATGTGTGTTTGCTGACTCTTGACAGCCATCTTAAAATATGTCAAAGAAATATATTTTGGGGTAAAATATTTTTATTGCCTTCAGTTATCACTTTGAAACTTTAAAAAGCTTTGTAAATATTAAAAGCAAGCTGACGGCTTTGTTGAGATTTGGGCTAGAGTTTGTTAGAGATAGACAAAGGAGTAGAAAAACAAATTGGGATGAACAGAAAAGAATAAAGTTAAATATATTTTTCCGTGTCTTTGTTAGTGAATCTCGTAGTCCTTAGACTAGATTAGTTAAACTATTATGTCTGACTTTAAGAGGTAGCCTTGCAGATGTGCTGTGCCTCTATATATAATGCAGACAAACAGATTTTCAGCAAGAGGTGTTTTTATGGAGACAAGACAAATTTTTATGTGTCATAGAAGTTATTATCTGGAGTAGTCTATAGACTCGTTTTTGCTGGTGTGTATCTGATGTGTCTTCAAATTGCAGTGTCATTCTGACAGATTGTTCTAGATTGTAGTTTGAATCAGGTGTTTAAGTGAATTTCCTGAGCAGTGTAGATATCAGTTAGGCATAAAGGCTGTTTACAGATAAGTTTTGTGATTTTTTTTCCTGTAGTTTATTCAAGCTTATTCTAGTTTTAGTTTGTAGGGCTTTAAGAAAAGCACAATTTTAACTTTTAGTGATTTTAAGTCAGAAGAATGGAAGAAAAATTGAAAAATATTAGTTTGAGGACTTGTAGACAGGAAAGAATTTAGGACATAGTCTAAATTGTCAGCAGTACAAAAAACTCGGAAACAACGGACTAGGCTAGCATCTAGTAGCAGATGCACTATAGTTTTGTTTGTTTTTTAACATAATTGTTTTTTAACATAATTGTGTTTCTCTAGTCTCCCATTTTTACCAAAGGCAAATCATAATAGGATCAATTTATTTGTAAAATCAGTTTGTCTTATTATACATGTGATTATTTGTATATGGTGCAGTAAGAATAGTGATTGGCCATATAGGCTCTTTTTAAATTGGCGTCTTTGTAACTTTTTTATAAGGAATAGTAGATTATTAGACTTTTATAAGGATTATTAGATTAGACTCATTTTTTTTTTTTTTTAATTTGAGTTGGGGTCTCACTCTGTCACCCAGACTGGAGTGCAGTGGCTGCTCCCGGCCACCGCAGCCTCAACCTGCTAGGCTCCGGCGATCCTTCCGCCTCAGCCTTTCAAGTAGCCGGAACTACAGGCATGCGCTACCACACCCGGCTAATTTTTTGATTTATTGTAGAGATGAGGTCTCGCCAAGTTGCCCAGGCGGGTCTCGAACCCGTGGGCTCAAGCAGTCCACTCACCTCGCCTCCAAAGGCACGGGATTACAGGCTGAGCCACTGAGCCCGGCTTAGAGTCATTCTTAATGTTTCAAATTGTTATGTGTCATAGAAGTAACCAACTTTCCTTGGTAAAAGCCTTGCCTTGAGGCTGTTAAAAGTCTGATCTAATATTTCTTATAAGAGTTCCAACAAAGCCAATTTAAAAAGAGCTTATGTGGCCAATCACTATTCTTACTACACTTTATACAAATAATCACAAATATATTAATATAGTACTAGTAATAATGTATATTAAGACATAACAGAATTTAAGAATCTCATACAAGTTTGAAATCTATATTAATAACACACATATAAATGTAACTCGAAGTTAAACATCATTATTTATTTGACAGTGCAAGTCTTTCTTGGACTTCTAGGGGTCCTAATATCTACAAAGTTAGTTTGAGGTTAAAAAGACTGAGTTTAGAATTTTGATTTGGGGGAGTATGTCAGATATCAAAGAATAAAACACTTGTTTAAAATACAGTTCACTAAATAACAGTAATGACTAATATTTAAGTGATTAATTTAGTCTAAGCGATAATTTAAATGTCTTAAAAAGCGAAAACCTTTTATTCTTTGATAGAGTAAACACTCATGAGACCTAATAAAGACACCATGAAACAAACTGAATCTTTCCCTCTCTGCCCTCTGTTTTTTATAGTTTATTTAAAAGGCAAACAAACATTTCTATACTATTTTTTATTGATACTTCATGGAAATTTTGTTTGAAAGAGAAGACTAAATTTTACCTTTGTATTAGTGTACTATTAATATTAAAGTTAATTTTAATAAAATCTTATAAATAAATCTGTTTAATTTTAATTAGTTTTGATTGCAAGTAAGGTTTTTATAACCTCTTGTAACTTTTTTACTTTTTAATTTTTAAAATAATCATTTAGTTTTTTTTAAAAATTTCAAACTTTTAAAAACTTACACTAGGTAAAATTATTTAATAAACTCATATTTTTATGTCTTTTTATAGCTTTTCTACTAAAACACATTTTACTTTTAAAATATACTTTGAATCTAGAATTGTAACCCTTTGCACTTGGCTGTGCAAGGGGACATCGTAATTCCAGCAGACCACTCTGATGTCCTTTCTTATTGGAGGATCAGAATTCCATTGCATTTATATGAAAAGTTGTTGGAAAAAGTTCCCAGTGCAACATGAGAGCACATGTTTGTGACAGATATTACACTAGTACTGTCCTAGGAGAAGAGCTACTAAAGATGAAATGTCATCTTGCTGGTACAAAGACAAGAAGGGGAATACCAGAACAAATAAAAAAACCAACATTTTTAATGAAAAAAAAAAAAAACAAACAGCATGTAGTAAAAATAATCTGCTTCTTGCGTGGAAAGACAAAAGGATCGTGACAATTTTCAGCTCTTGAAATCATGCAGGCATGAAATCTACCTACCACAAGGACATTGTGTGGTGGAAATAGTACACCAATCAAGAAGCCCAAAGTGATTCTAAATCATGTTGCAAATATGAACAGTGTGGGTCATGCACATCAGTGTGCTTCTCTATCTTGTTTTTTGTGAAAATCTTTAGACTGGTGAAGGAAATTATTCTTCTGGGGGATACAAATATGCATTATTAGCTCCTGTATACTATACTGAGCATCAAAAAAAAGAAAAAGAAAAACCTTTGTCCCATTGGGAATTTGTCAAGCTTTTGATCGATCAGTTGAGAAGTGTGTTTCAGGAGTCCCGAGTGTGTCCTTCCACATCTTCTTCGAACAACAAACTTGGACAATAAATTAAATGCTATGAATGTAGGAGAAAGAAAACGAGACTGCATTGTCTATTCAAATAGAAAAATACCTGGTGGAAAACGTCAAACATATTGCTACCGCACAACATGTATCAATGAACCTGCAGTGCATGGCGGTGACTGTTTCACACATTACCGCACTTTAGAAAAATATGGCAAATTTTTGTTTTTTGGTTGTAAATAAGTTGATCAATGTCCAGAGTTCCATTATAAGCCAAATATTATTACAATAAAATAATTGGTTCTGGTTCTGTACTATTTAAGATGAGATGGTTCGCTTTTTACTGTTTCATTAAAAAAGTGCAGTCAAGTTGCTGGCAGGTGATCTGCAAGATGTCTCTGAGCGCAAAGGGCTAAAAGTATCTAGTAGCTTTAATTTTATATGTTAATTATAATGTTAACTCCTAGTAACTTTTTAGCAAAAAACCTAGAAAGTAGTTTTAATCATGTATTAGATACAGAGTCTAAGGCAGCGGGCAGAGCTGTGGAGATGGTGTCTGGAGGATTTGATCTCTCTTATTGCCAAGAGACATGGTTGGGCCAGGGAAGGCAGGGCTCAGGTATTGTCCCCAGGCCTCACTATGGTCACTTTTCCAGACTTTAGAATCTAAAGGCTCGGGTTTAAAGACAAATGAAGTAAATATTTAAAATATTACAAAAGCAACTGGTCATGCCTGTCTAGCACTTTGGGAGGTCAAGACAGAAAGATCGCTTGAGCCTAGGAATTTGAGACAAGCTTGGGCAACATAACGAGGCCTTATCCCTACAAAAAATTTAAAAAGCTAGCCGAGTAAGATGGTGTGCACCTGTAGACTCAGCTACTCAAGAGGCTGAGGCGAAAGGATCGCCTGAGTTCTGGAGGTCAAGGCTGCTGTGAGCCGTGAGAGTTCTACTGCACTCCAGACACTTTGACTTAAAAATATATATAATATTTTATATATATGTAAAGATATAAATATATATTATATTAATATGTAATGTAATATAGAAGTATTATACAATTTTATATGTAATATAATTTTATGTTTTATATAATTTAATATACAATACATAAAATATATTTCATATATAAATATATGTAAAACAACAGTTTTATGACCTTAAAACATTTAGTAGAGACATTATAAATTTGTCTGACCAACAGAGCCATGCAAAGTTAGAAGAGATTTTCATTTTCTTTTGCTAATATATTTTAAACTGTATTTATTATTAAAGAATACTAAATTGGATTTTTAAAAGTATTTGGGCTTATTTAATTTATAAGTTAATTTGGTACTATATAGACACTGTAAACATGGACACACACACACATATGTGTATATATATATATAAAGATACAAATGAAACTGGGCTCGGTGGCTCAGCCTGTAATCCCATGCCTTTGGGGCTGAGGTGAGTGGATTGCCTGAGCCCGTGGGTTCGAGACCCGCCTGGGCAGAAACCCACCTGGGCAGCGAGACCTTATCTTTACAGTAAATCAAAAAATCAGCCGGGCGTGGTAGCGCATGCCTGTAATTCCAGCTACTTGGAAAGCTGAGGCGGAAGGATCACCGGAGCCCAGCAGGTAGAGGCTGCGGTCGCTGGAAAGCGACCGACAGAGTGAGACTCTAACTCAAAAAAAAAAAAAAAAAAAAAAGATACAAATGAATACTTTATAGCTTTGATTTTAAAATTGTAGCTATGAGACTGGTATGACTTAACTAGTTTAAAGGACAGTTGGATTTAAACTGTGTCTTTGTAAATGGAAAAGGTTAAAGTTTATCTGCCTCACAGGGCCCAGGTTTTTAATTGAGTTTTAGAGAAGGCAGGGTAGTAAATTTGTATTTTTAAAGTACAGAGGAAGAGATAACTTGAGAATTTAAGTTTGCCTTAAATTTCAAAGGAGTTTGGCTGTATTAGTTAGAGAAGAAGATTAAAAATGGATGGATATCAGCCGGGCTCGGTGGCTCAGCCTGGAATCCTGCGCCTTTGGAATCCCGCGCCTTTGGGAGGCTGAGGTGAGTGGATTGCCTGAGCCTGCGGGTTCGAGACCCGCCTGGGCAGCAAGACTTCATCTCTACAATAAATCCAAAAAAAAATCAGCCGGGCGTGGTAGCGCATGCCTGTAATTCCAGCTACTTGGAAGGCTGAGGTGGAAGGATCGCTGGAGCCCAGCAGGCGAGGCTGCAGTGGCCGGAAGCGGCCAGTCTGGGCAACCGAGTGAGACTCCAACTCAAAAAAAAAAAAAAAGGATGGATATCAAGGTAAGAGAAAATTCCAGCAACTTGTCAAAAGAATTTATAAGGAGACTAATTTTATTTAGACAAACAGTTTTAATTTATAATTTTGACTGTTTTTTACCTGGACCACTACTGAATTCAGGGCAGAACCCATTAAGGAAGAGGACCAACAAAGTATTTATAGTTTTCAGCTCCTAATAATTAAAATATGTGAATAGTAAGCACAGTTGAAAGGCAGAGCATCTAAACTTTTAAAAATTAAAAATTTTACTTTTACCCTGTATCCTGTGTCTCCAAAGAGGGGAAGGGCATGGGACCAGGCCACATAATGTTTTTTTAGTGTACTTTGATACAAAGACATTTTTAAGTATTTAGGCCACGGCTTTCATATCAAAACTCACAAATAAGGGAGTAGCTCCCTGTGGTAATGACCATTTACTGTAAACAGCTGTTATCAGTCCCCTCTAAAACTGTAGCTCTTCGGTGGTCACACAAAGGTCAAGCATTCTTTCCCAGGACTGGGTAATTTTTGATATCCCCCCCATAAGCAAAAGAGGTGAGGTCACACAATGTAAAAGAGAACAGAGTTTTAGACCTGTGAAAAACCTGTCTGCGACTCTTTAGACTCCACAGGAAGGCAGGAGGCCCCCAAAAGGGGTCAGTGGGACCTTTTTCTGTGTTTCTTAAGGGTTTGAGTCACTCTGAGTCCTCTAGATTATTTTATATGGGACCAAAGACGATAAAGAGGAAGGAGTAGTAGGAAGGAATCAAAGTGAATGGGAGAAGGACTTTTGAGAAGGAAGTGAACAGCAGGACCAAGCACATAATTTTCAGCAAAGGGTATGAATCAACTGGAAAAAAATGTTTCTTAAACAGGATCTAAAGTGAAAAAGAAGAAAGTCTTATCTGTATAATTGTATAATTTAAATGTCATTGTTTCATTAACTGACTTTTAATCATAAAGCTTTTTTAAAAAAGAGATCAGATTTTAGTTCATGCAGACTGGATATTTTTGGCTTTTGGACTTTTTTTTTCAACCAGAGGTACCTACTTTCACATGAAACCAGTAAGTTGTAACCGAGGTGTGGGACCTAACGAAGGGCACACGAGGCATCGTGAATAGGTGAATGGATACCCCAAAAGGTCGAGCGTCACCCAAATATCAAATCAAAATGGACTGGTTCTTGGACTGAGACTTGAACCCAGGGTGCAGCAGTGAAAGCACAGAACCTTATGCAGCTGTGATGTGGAGTTGCCTGTATTGTGAATCCTACAGGGGCTCTAAAGCATGGAGCTTGAGCTTACCAAGGATTTTAACTTAGTTTGGGTCAGATTTTTGCTCTTTACTCTTTTTTGTCAAGAGTATTTTTAAGGCTAGCTATGACACTGTTATATGTCTTTTTAAAAATACAATTTTATCATTAGTCATTTAGAGTAAGAGATCTCGAAAAAAATTCTAAATTAAGGAGTCTAATTTGAGAAATCTGTCTTTTGGCAACTGGCTTTTTAATGGTGTACTTATTTAATAATGATTCACTTTTTTATGGAAAGCCCTGGGTGTTATTTTTTAGGTTGGTTTTAAAATAAAAGTGTTTTCCTGGAGAGGGCATAGAAGAGCCTGCTTCAAAGATTACCCCAAAGATGTATTGCCAGGGAAAGGCTATAGTAAAAGGTTCTGGTTGTCTTAGATGGTCTCCGGTAGCCTACAAGTTTGTGGGGGACTGCCAGTCACAGACTTCCTCATCTCTGACACCCAGTAAGCCCTCTTGGGTTTGGACTTTTCTTCTGCTAGCTAGACAATAAGGGTTGAGACAGCAGAAGCCCCTTTGGATAGGGCTGTTTACGTTTGGAACAAAAAGTCTTGGGTTTTTAGCTGTTTTTCCACTGGCCACCTGACTACTCAAAAATCCCACCCCCTGGATGGCAGACACCAGGAGAGAGAACTTCTACTTGGTCGCAAGTTCAAGCTCTCCAGGACACAAAGCCAGAAGAGAGGGAACCTCGTCTAGTACCCCTCTTTGAGACAGAGCACCACAGAATGATAAAGACAGAGGAAAAGACTATTTTGGGGAGGAAAGAGATCAAACAGTTGGAATATTCATACCAAAAAGTATCAAAAGCCACAGCCAGGACTGATCACAGAAATCCTTTTCTCCCATTAATCAAGATTTTGGAGAGGAAAAAGAACAAAGGGAAAGTGTAAACTGTAGCGAGGTGGGCCAGTATCTTGGGAACAATGCAAGATTGCAACCAAGTAACAGATAAGAGGATGTAAAGTTTATTATTTATCTTTCACAGAATGGAAAGGGGTCTGGCTCTCAGAGCAAGTGTGGCCTCTAAGGGCTAAGAACTGGGTATATTGAAGGGCCTTTGGGGTAAGGGGGGGTTTGGGCCTGGAGGTTTCTGGGCCAAAAGGAATGTCCAGAGCTTCAGATCTTTGATGTTGAAACCTATCAGACATTTCCAATCCACAAGTTCCTTAGCCAGAAGATGGTCTTCTTATCATTTCTATGGCTTTAGCCAGCTAAGGGGCCTTCCACCTTTGACAAGAAACCTGAAAGTTTCTTAGAGATTATGCTAAACCACGAATTGAAAAGTTGGGCTGTCCTTGTCTTGCATCTGATGGAGATTTGCTGAGGGGATGGCGTAGGCTGTCAGCTTGGCCTGCAGTAAAATGTCTGAATGCTTCCTAAAGCCTGCCTATTGGAAATTTATCTATCTGTGTCTAGCCTTTGCTAGATTCAAAGTATGTCAGTCTAAGCAAAAATGGTTATACTGAGGCAAATGTGAACTAAGTTTCTCGGGGTCTCTCCTTTCATTTCCCACCTCTTACTATTTCCAGAATATTCTTATATGTACCTGGGAACAGGCATGAAAGTCAGGCTTCTGTAGCTACTTCCTACTGAACACGGGGCGTAGAGCTGTCTTTACCTGTCTGAGCAAGAGGAGGGGATGAGAGGACAGGATCCCAAGGAGTCGTTAAGGTATTGGAATTCCTTAGCAAACATTGCTGGGTCAGGAGAGACAGAGGACTGGGGTCAGCGGCCGTCGACGCTGAACTCATGTCTCTAGGTAGAGGTGGGTATAGAGATGGGTGGGGGGACGTGCTGGCAGATCTGGAAGGGGAGCCTGCGGAAGGGAAGGGAAGGAGGCTGAGATGGGTTCTGAGAAACGGGCAGCTAGATCCGCAGGGTCAAGCCGTCCAAGGAAGAGGTGGCCAGCGTCAAAAAGACATCCAACAGGAGGAATGTAAGTCCTGATGACGAGCTAGCTCAAAAAGGCCTCAACAGAGAATTTTAGCATGCTTTTTGTTATTTCTAATGTGTAAGTCAAGTTGTCTTAGGTGTTAAATGGAAGGAAGCCCCTTGTGGCCAGATTCCCCCGTGGCCTAACTTATGTTCTGGCCAGACTGTGTTACAACAAAATATGAGGTGTTTGGGGCTGACATTTTTCTTCAACAAAAGAGTCTTAAGAATCTTTAAGAGACATGCCACAGTGAGTTTTTTCCCATGACCAACTATTTGCCATTGTAGAGCCCTGGAAGGGGGAGAGCGTGTCCTAAGAACTGCGTTTGAGAGTTCCACGGGAGAGAAGACCATTCCGCACCTATGCCCACCGTAGGCTGGAATTAGACCATCCACCGCCTGAGTCTGGCATCCCAGATGATGGAGGGTGGAATCAGCTTGTGATGTGAATGCCAAGGAAAGAGGGTGTCACCCCTTTCCCCAATCCACTGAAGACAGCTCCGTAGCCACCGTTACCAGGGCTGCTCCAGTTTGCATTTGGGAGGATTTGTACCAAGTCTTTTCCACAGAGGGTCCCAGACACTAGCAACGTGCTTCCCAAAGCGAAAGAAAAAGAGTGACCTTTCAGAGTGACTTCTAGGACCAGATAAACAGCAAGACTCACCTAAGGTGGTGCTTGATTGAGAAGGGCTGAGGTGATGTGGGGCTTCCCAGGGTGTAGCTCGTTTTCAGGCAAAGCAGGAACAGAGTAGGTAGCGAGGGATAACAGCTGGGTGCCTCGTCTCACCTGGTTGGGTGCTGGCGGTCCAGAGCCTGCCTTGGGGGGGCCTTCTTGCCTTTCCAGGGAGTCGCCCTGGTGAAAAGACAGTCAGTTGCCCACCGAGATCTAGCCTGTCCGTAGAGAGACTCAGAGGGCTTGGCTACACGTCAAGGTAGAGGATAGACCTTAGTTTCCCACCCTAACGGGCCCCATCAGTCTACTGCATTTTCCTGGGACCTTCAGACACACTGGGGAGTGGCCCTCACCAGAGCCGTCGGTTGCCACCAAGTTCTAGCACAGTCCACAGGGAGACACAGGTTGGAAGAGGGGAGAGTAAGGAAAAGAGTTGCAGAAGGGAGACACCCCAAGAATATTGGGGCAAATCCCTGTTCGGTCCACCAGATGAGAAGGTAAACTGAGGCGAGATGGGCTGGTGCTGGTACTGTGGGAATAGTGCAAAATTGCAACCATGTAAGAAGTAAAAGGAAGTAAAGTTTATTTACCTTTTACAGATTGGAGAGGAGGGCAACACTCAGAAGCAAGTGTGGCTTCTAAGGGCTAGGAATTGGGTATATTTAAGGGCCTTTGGGGTAAGAGGGGCTTGGGCCTGGAGGGATCTGGGCCAAAAGGAATGTCCAGGACTGTAGGTCTTTGATGCTGACTGTTGCCACATGAGTCCTAGATCTTGACATTGCCAGATGTTAGCATCTCATGACCTCAGCGATGGGCTGAATGGGAGGGGACAAGGGAAGGAGTTTTTCCTGCAAGAAACCTGTGGGACATTTCCAATCCACCAGCTCCTTAGCAAGATGGTGGTCTTATTATCATTTCTATGGCTTCAACCAGCTAAGGGGTAATCTTTGGCCTTCCACCTTTGACAAGAGGCCTGAACATTTCTCTGAGATTGTTATGCTAAACCAGGAATTGGAAGTTTGGGCTGTTCTTGTCTTGCATCTGATGGAGATTTGCCGAGTAGGAGGGTGGGGTAGGCTACCAGCTTGGCTTGCAGTAAAGTGTCTTCCTAAAGCCTGCCTGTTGGAAATTTATCTTTCTCTGTCTAACCTGTGCTAGATTCAAAGCGTGTCAGTCTAAGCAAAATGGCTATGCTGAGGCAAAATGTGAAATACATTTATTTTAAATTTCTTGAGGACCCTCCTTTCACAGAGTGATTTTGACTGTCTGCTCTACCAGGTTCCACAGACAGAAGGGGGCAAGTAGCCTGGCTGATAAGAGATTTTTATTCATAGGCCAGCTGATCAGCTCCTGGCTTCTCTTCACTGTAGCTCTCAGAAGAGCATAGTAGCTTTGGTGACCCTGCTCACTGTGCCAAAATATCAGGGAGGGAAGGTTAGCTGAAAAAGCAACTCACAAGAGACAGATTAACAAGAGAAAAGGTGTCTAGTCTGTTTGTGTGTACATGGAAGTATGACAGAATGATTTCCCTGTCTCCCAGTGGGGTGTAGAAGCTTATATAACCTTTCGAGGTCACAGAAAGAATGGGGGCTTGGATCCTGGCAAAATAGCCTATGGGACAGAGAGAAGAGGAGCTTGGTTAGCAAAGGGTGTCTTGTTATGTAGATGAAACCTCACCTTTAAAAAGGGGTGGCAGACTCTCGGTCCATCTTTCCTGGATCTGGACAGAAGACCTGGCTGCATCAACGAAGATTTTCTGCAAATGTATATTTCCCCCACAAAAGACAGCTTTGTAGGGCTACTTGTCTTTGCTAGCTCTCTGACAGTATATGTCAAAGAAATATATTTTTGGGTAAAATATTTTGATTTTCTTCAAAATCTGAAATGCTGGCTCCAAAATTGAAAGTTTGGAGTGCCAACATGACATTCAAAGGAAATGCTCATTGGAGCATTCTGGATTTTAGATTTTTGGAATTGGGCTACTTGACTGGTAAGTATAATGTGAATATTCCAAGATTGGAAAACATTCGGAATCAGACATATTTCCAGGCCCAAGCACTTGGGACCAGTAAGGGATATTCAGTCTGTAGTTTAAACTTTAGAAACTTGGTTTTTGCTTTTGTGGTCTTGGGATAATTAAAAGGGTCCAGATGTTTGCCTCTGGGGGGCATCAAAAGAGGTGGTTTTAGTTATAAAACTTGGAGATGATTTCCTATGTAAAATATCAAGGAAAATTCCTCTAAAAACAGTCTTTATGTTGATACAGTCCCCGCCATTTCCCTTTTCCTTTGTAAAAGAAGAGGGAGATAATGCTGGCATATAAGCAGTCTTTTCTTCTTCACTTTCCACTCACAAGTCAACAATTTTTCCAAAGGGGAAAAAGAAACCAGTCTCTTCTAAGATTTCCATCCATGTCTTTGTATTTTCTACCCCCTCGTAACGGCAGTGTTTCTCAGTGTAGTTTCATACCCCAGGGCAGTGTTCTTCAAGTTTGGTAAAAGATTTTTCTTCGGGAGAGATCAGTTGGGAAGAGGCTAGGTTAACTTAATAGTGTTAACACTTAATAGTGTTCTTGCTCATACTGTGCTCTTACAGGATTGGTGTGTTTGTGTTGGTTATTTGTTGATCTGTTTATTTGTTTTGCATTTTATGACATATTTGGGTCACAGCGTGGATGGGTTTAAATGTATATATTTTTAAAGTACAGTTAAACCCATGTAACGGTATATTGCCATTTTTATTTTTAGAATATATTAATAACTTATATTGGAATGGTCTTTGGTGGAGATTATATTTTCACATGGACAAACTTCATTGGCTTAAATATCAGGTAAGTACAAATATTTGATTA
The DNA here is from genome assembly GCF_000164805.1 of Carlito syrichta. Lineage (NCBI taxonomy): Eukaryota > Metazoa > Chordata > Mammalia > Primates > Tarsiidae > Carlito > Carlito syrichta. The sequence goes on along the minus strand of NW_007252230.1, from coordinate 15,063 downwards.
AATATAACCACTTTAACAAGTGGGAATTGGATATTCATATAATGTCACAGTAAGGTTAGGCTATTAAATTAACAGAAAATGTATTCATTTATTAAACAGACATTTATGGCGTGCTTACTATGTGCTAGATACTTCATGTTTCCACATACGCTTTTTAAGAAAATGCTGTTGTACCCAGAGCATGGTATTTGGGGAGTCTTGTCTGAAGCAGAACCTTTGCTTAGCCTTCAAAGCCCTGTAATGATAGCAGATGGCAGGCAGTGTCCTCAAGAAACGCAGGGCTAAGGAAGAATACCAGTCTGTTAAAATTGTTTGATGTGTGTCTGACCTTAGACACATCATTACCTTTCTTTAGACCTTACTTGTCTTCCTGTAAGAAGGGGTGACTTGTATTGCATGAAAGATCCTTTTTAGTTCTGGAATTTTGACTCTCGTGGCTTTAAATATTGTTCATATGCCTAAAAATGATCAAATTTATATTTGGCCAGACCTCTGTCCTCAGTCAGATTTGTCTAACAGCCCACTGACATGTCCAAAACTGAACTACTTTAATCTCCTCCAAAGTCTGTTCCACGCACAGTCTCTACCGTCTTCTCTCTGTCATCTTAGCTGATGAAAGCCCTATTCTTGTTGCTCAGTTCAGAAACCTTGGCATGATTCTTGATTTTCTTATCTCATATCCAGTATCCAGTGTGTTAGATTATTTTGACTTGGCCTTTGAAAAATATCCAACAAAGGATTGCTTCTCACTGTCTGCATAGCTTTTGTTGCCATTATGTCGCCACTGCCATGCCCGGGTTGTGGCCTTGGCTTGATGCTCTCGGGTCCCGCTTTGACTTGCCGACCTCCCTCTCACCTGGCCAGTTCTCGACGGAGTAGACAGCGGTCAGTCAGGGCACATCGCTTTTTTAATGCTTCACCCCACCCATCACTCTTGAGTTCCAGAGTCCTTCCAAACCCACCCCCTCTACAACACTCCAGCTTTTGTGAAGAAGGGCCAGGATATCAGGAGCATCATGGCGAACCTGTTCAGACTTTGACTGTGGCCTGAATTTCATTCACTTCTAAAAATCTGGGTGACAGCGTCATTATGACACAAATATAGATCAGACTCAGACCTGACTTGAATTTCTTTTTGTCCTTCAAATTAATAACATGGTGACCAAAATGAAGTAAAGGCTTCGATTTTCATTTTCAGAGTTCTGCAGTTCAGATCTCTTACAAGGCAAAAAAAATATTTTGTAAGAAAGGTTAGAATAATAAACACAAGTTGCTGAGTGTGGTGGCTCACACCTATAATCCCAGCAGGCTAAGGTGGGGAAATAGCTTGAGCCCAGGAGTTTGAGACCAGCCTGGGCAACATATTGAGACCTTGTCTCTTCAAAAAAAATTAAATTATCCAGGCATGATGGTGTGGAGCTACTTGGGAGACTGAGGTGGAAGGATCCCCTGAGCCCAGCAAGTTGAGGCTTCAGTGAGCCTGTTTTCCTTCTTCTCTCTCTTCCCACCTTCCTTTCATCTTCCTCCTTCCTTTTCCCATTCTTTTCCCTTTTCTTATCTCATTTTGCTTTCAGAGGGGAAACAGACACCTCCACTGCATGGACAGATTGTAAGGCAGTAGGGTTCCAGGGGCCTATACACCTGTTGGTGGATCCTGGGATCTGCAGATAGCTTCCGAATCACAGCTTCCCTCCCTTAATTAGATCTCAAAACTGCAAAAGCACAGTCCCTTACCCCCAGTCCAGCTTCAGAACGGATGAAAACCAGAGAATCTACATAAGGAAGAATAGGAGATTGAACAGACAGAAATAAAAGCCATCCCCCCATCACTGAACAACAGAATTAAAGAAGAGGTTAAAAAAGGGGGGAGGAAAACCTATGCGAATGAAGAAAAACCAAAGGAAGATGAGTCTTACACAGATCTCTGGGAGGTCAGCCACTGAAAATACAGACTTCAGAACTCACACAGTGAAGAGTTCCCAGAATGACTGGTCTCAAATCAAGCCCAGATATCAAGATATTAAGAGAGAATAAATAGAGATGAGGAGAGACAAGAGGAAAGAATGATGTTGTTGATAACAGAGTTATCAAAAATAAAGAATACAGTGAATGAAATCAACAACTACAATAAATCAAAAATCAGCCGGGCGTGGTAGTGCATGCCTGAAATTCTGGCTACTCGGAAGGCTGAGGCAGAAGGATCGCTGGAGCCCAGCAAGTCAAGACTGCGGTGACCGGGAGCGGCCACTGTACTCCAGTCTGGGCGACAGAGTGAGACTCCAACTCAAAAAAACAAAAAACAAACAAACAAGAAATAAACAGCAGACTGATAAGCATAGAAAGTGGAATTAACCAAGCAGAAGGTAGAACCTCAGAGCTTGAGGACCAAAATAGGGAACTAACCCAAACTGTTAAAAACATAGAAAAGAAGCTTAAAAAGACAGAACAAAACCTCCAAGAGATGAGCGATTACTTCAAGAGACTGAACCTAAGATCACTTGGAATCCCTGAGGCAGATAGACAGAGACCACCCTGGAACACATATTCCATGAAATTATCCAAGAAAACTTCCCTCATCAATGATGCAACCATTCAAACATAAGCGATTCAGAGAACCTCTGCAAGACAACAAATGAGAAGACCAACTCCCAGACACATAGTAATTCGCCTACACAAAGTAAATATAAAAGAAAAAATCCTAAAGGCAGCAAGAGAAAAAGGCCAGACTACCTACCAGGGAAAACCAGTTAGAATAGCAGCAGACTTATCTACAGAAACACTTCAGGCTAGGAGACCTTGGAGCCCAATCTTCAAAGGTCTCAAAGATAAACAATGTCAACCAAGAATTACCTACCCAGCTAAGTTGAGCTTCATCAGTGATGGAGAATTAAAATCCTTCCCAGACATTCAGTCCCTAAGAGTTTATGCTGCCTCCAGACCAGCTCTATAAGAAATAGTTAAGAAAGTGTCAAACACAGAAGAAAGGAAAAAAGAATGACAGAGCCCTTCCCAGGAATGCAGGAAAGAAATCAAAAACACATGAATCAACCCCAAAATCAAAAGAAAGACAACAAGCAAGCAAGCAAGTGTTGTAGAGAATTTGGAACCGTGTACCTTGGTGCTAGGATTGTGGAAAATAGTATGGAGTTCCTCGAACACTAAAAACAGAACTGCCCTGTGGTCCAGCAGTTCCCTTCCTGGGTGTTATATCCAGAAGAATTGCAGTCAGGATCTGAAACAGAAATCTGCACTCACACGCTTGTTGCAGCATTATTCCCAACATACCTGCATTGGAATACCTCTCAGTTTTAAAAAACAAGGAAATGGACCATTTGTGACAACATGGATGGACCTGGAAGACATCCATGAAGGAAGACGCCAGTGAGATAAGTCTGTCACAGAAGGGCGGATAGCGCATGTTTTCCCTTCTGTGTGGCATCTAAAGCTGTCAAACTTAGAGAAGCAGAAAATAGAATGGTGGTTGCCAGGGAACGAACGGGAGGAGGGGGAGATAGGAGTCACTCGTTCATGCTGAATGCGGAAGAGACACCTCTGTGTCGCCCGACACCTATAGTTAACAAGACAGTGTTTTGTGCTTAAAAACGGGCAAGTGCCAAGTGCAGTGGCATGTGCCTGTAGTCGTAGCAACTTGTAGACTGAGGTAGATCACTTGAGGCCAGGAGTTCAAGGTTGTTGGGTGCCATGGTTGTGCCTGTGACTAGATGATGCACTTCAGTCTCAGCAGCAGTGAGTCCCCTGTCTCTCAAGAAATGTTTTGTTGACTGAGAAGATCTCATGTTGACTGTACTTAACACCAAAAAAGAAAGACACACCACAAAGCAAAGGGACACAGGGAACTTCTGGAAGGGATGGGTATGTTTATTACTTTGTGGTGATGGGATCACAAGTGTATGCGTGTGTCCAAACTCATCAAATTCTGTACATTGAATATAGCCAGGTTGTTGTATAATACACTATAATAAAGCTGTAGAATAAATATAAAATAAATGAAAAATAGAAAGGTTGGATACCTTTTTTACATTGCAGGCTATTAGGGGGAAAAACTGTTCTAGGTACCTGAATAGGAATGTTGTAACATGTGTCAGCATAACTGGTGACAAAACCAGTGCCTTCAACGTTCTTCCACTGCAGTTTCTTTTGAGTCAGGTAGTTCTGGTTAATTATATAGTTCTGGTTAACATGTTTGTCTGTTTATTTTGAGTCGAGGCTCTCACTCTGTTTTCAGGTGGAGTGCCGTGGCATGATCCTGACTCACCACAGCCTTGACCTCCTGGACTCAGGCAGTCCTCCCCCCTCAGCCTCTCCAGTAGCTAGGACTACAGGTGTGCACCAGTGCTGTGCCTGGCTAATTATTATTATCATGATTTTTAATTTTTGTGGAAACGAGGTCTCAGTATGTTGCTTAGGTGGTCTTGAATCCTGGGCTCAATCAGTTCTCCCGCCTTGGCCTCCCAAAGTACTGAGATCACAGGCGTGAGCCACGACGTCCCACTTAATGTTTTAAACAGTATCATTTTACTAGCCAGGCTAGTTGATAGCAATATTAATGATCTTCTTTTTCTTTTGTAAGATTTTTAATAATTTCTAGTTGCTTTCACATTTCATTGTAATACATTTTATGTGCCATATCTCTTTTTAATGCTCATTCTATTACAGTGAGAAAGTGCTTTGCTTCAGTCAGCCAGTTAGTGTTCAAATTATTTGCAATACAGGGATTAAAATCCAGGCATACTTGGGCTGGGCATGGTGGCTTAAACCTGTAACCTCAGCACTTTGGGAGGCTGAAGTGAGAAGATTGCCTGAGCTCACAGGTTCAAGCGCTGCCTGGATAACTTGATGAGGCCTCATCTCTATAGGAAATAAAAAAATAAGATGGGCGTTGGTAGCACATGCCTGTAGTTCCAGCTACTTGGAAGGCTGAGGCGGAAGGATCGCCTGAGCCCAGTAGGTTGAGGCTGCGGTGGCCATGAGCATGCTACTGCACTCCAGAGTGGGCAACAGCGAGGCTCCAACTCAAAAAAAAAAAAAGATGAGCCAGGCGTGGTGATACACACCTGTAGTCCCAGCTATTTGGAAAGCAGAGGTGGAAGGATTATCTGAGCCCAGCAGATCCAGGCTGTGGTGGCTGTGAGCATCCCACTGTACTCTAGCCTGGGTGACAGAGTGAGTCTTCAACTAAAAAAAAAAAAAATCCAAGTATGCTGGCTCTTGTTTAACCCTTTGCACTTGGAGACACCTCGCAGATCACGTACCAGTAACTTGACCACACTTTTTTATGAAATAGTGAAAAGGGAATCACTTCATATTAAAAACCACAGCATTATAGTAAATGATTTTATTGTAATGATATTTGGCTTATAATGGAATTTCAGACATTGAGCAACTTGTTTATGAGAAACAAATCAAAATTAATATATTTTTCGTGTGTGGTAACATGTGAAATAGTCACTGTCATGCATTGCAGCTTCATTGATTTGTGTTGTGCGATAGTAATTTGATGTTTTTCACCTGGTGTTTTTCTGTTCAGACAATGCCGTCTTGTTTTCCTTGTCCCTCAATAATAATATGTAATTTATTGTCCAGTCTTGTTCAGAGACAATGTGGAAAGACGCACTCATGATCCCTGAAAACCACTTCTCAACTGATCAGTCAGAAGCTTGACAAATTTCAAATGGGACATAGGGTTGTTCTTTTTCTTTTTTCTTCTTTGGATGTTCAGTATAGGACATAGGAGCTACTATATATTTCTAGTCCCCAGAAGAATTATTTCATTCCCTATTTTAAAGATTTTCACAAAACACAACATGTAGCTACTGTAGCACAATCCTCACGACTCAGCAATTTGTGCGACGACTGGCTTTTCCTTATTTTTTCATCTGCCTAACAATTCGTTTTTACACACTGTAAACTAATTCTTTTGTAAAATACACAGTAAAACAGTCAGTTGGTTCTCTTATACTACTTGCTGTTTGTGGTCTGGTTGTTTGAGGACGTGCAATAAGATTCGTTCTTGCTGGGAAGTCATCTTTTTCTGTGACATCTTCCCATCCTTCACTTGATGGCACATTATCTTCTATTTCTCCAGAACTACTAACGTTTTCATCGCTCTCACTTTCTATGACTTTTTCCATTTTCTTCTTGGTGGGATGATTTCACTATTGCTACTGATTTTCTTCCACATCAGTGTTTATTTTTTCTAAGTTATCTGGATGAAAGTCTAACTCTAACTCATCTTCGCTGTTGCTGATGTTATAATTCACAGTTTGTCTTTTTGTTTTGCCTTTGTTCTGCAAACTGAATAAATTGATAAAAATTTTCTCGTCGATTATGAAATAATGAAATGAAATTTATCAAAAGAATATCACTTTTCCGATTTTACTTTTCCAACTTAGTGCAGATAGGTATGGTTGATTTCTGCCACTCAGTACTTCAGTGTGACCTGCCTTCAACTTGGAGAGGCTCTTTCTTTGAAGACTGTGGTAACTTGCTGATCTGTCTTTTCATGTTGTGTTCACAACACGGGATGCCCACAGCTGCCTCTCTTCACACATGCGCTTTCTCGGTAACACCATCTGGTATTTTTTAACGTATGTTTCAGTATCTAGTCCATCTCTTTATTTGCTTTTCCGTGCAGTTTGAATGACAAACTGCAAGGAAACATACATTTCGAAAAATGTGTGCTGGCATCAGTTTGTCCTGTATAATCACCGGGAATCTCTTTATGGCCCCTACGAGGGACATCTGAGGGTTGCTAGATTTGTCAAAGACATCCCCTCAGTGGTGGCATCCAAGTGCGAAGGGTTAAGTGTTATTTCCATTACTGTGCACCTTAAAGGTTTCTATCATTAAGCTGGGCATGGTGGCTTGTGCCCGTAATCCCAGCGTGTTGGGAGGCAGAGGCAAGAGGATTGCCTGAGACCAGTCTGGGCAACTTGGTGAGACCTCGTCTCTACAGTAAATAAAAAAAATTAGCTGGGCATGGTGGCACAACCCTGTAGTTCCAGCTACTTGGAAGGCTGAGGTGGAAGGCTCACCTGAGCCCAGCCAGGTGCAGGCTGCAGTGGTCGTGAGCGGCCACTGTACTCCACCCTGGGTGACAGAGTGAGACTCTGACTCAAAAAAAAAAAAACGTTCTGTAATTAAACCTAAATACATCTGAATCCCCTCCACCCTGCCTAGTTTCTTTAAGAAACATGTAAATAGCCCTCTCTCTGGTATGATTTAAGTATAGAAGACGAGTTGGCATAGTAGCTTCTCAGGCTCTGTTCTACTTTAATTCTGTGATTTAAGGTGTTATTTTTTACTCAGTAGGGAATCTGTTGAGAGCCTGTCTGTCTCAACTCCCCTTCCTGCCTTTTTTCACGGCCAAAAACAAGAGCGGAGAGGGCAGGGAGCGGAGAGAAGACAGAGCCTGCTCCCTGCGTCCGTTCGAGTCTGGGTGTAGCCTGTGGTGCAGGCCTGAAAAGTTGCCTTTCTAGGTAGTGGCGTCATCATCCTCACAGTTGTCCAGGCTAGAATTCTTAGAACCTCTGGAATCCATTTGTCTTTATCTGTGATTACTTTCTTCTTCCATTAAAAAGAGACAGGCATGGTGGTTCACACCTATAATCCCAGCACTTTGGGAGGGCGAGGCAGGAGGCTTGCTTGAGCCCAGGAGTTCCAGACCAAACACAGTAACATAGCCAGACCTCCTCTCTACATAAAATAAGAAAATTAGCTGGGCGTGGTGGTATGTGCCTGTCATCACAGCTGCCTGGGAGGCCGAGGGGAGAGGATCTCCTGAGCCTAGGAGGTTGAGGCTGCGAAGAGACTGTGATTGTGCTACTGCACTCCAGCCTGGGTGGCAGAGTGAGACCCCTGACTCAAAAAAAAGAAAGAAAAGAAAAAAATATATGATTAATACCGTGAAATTTGCCCTTTCAAGGGTATAGTTCTGTGAATTTTGACAAATTGGTACAGTTATGTAACCACCACTGCTGCCACAGTCAAGATATAAAACACTTTGATGAGTCCCAGAATCTCCCCCTACCACTCTCCCTAAATACCTCCACTTCTTCAGACCCTGACAAAGATGTGTGTTCTGTCCATGTGGTTTCTAGAATGTTAGAGAAGTGATACATATGTGTGCAGCTTTTGAGTCTGACCCTGTCACTTAGCTTACGGCATTTGAGATTCCATCTATGTTGCTGCGTGTATCAGTAATTCATAAGTTTGTATTGCTGAATAGTCTTGAGGGGCTATATCAAGGCTTATCCATTTACTGTTTGAAAGACATTTGAGTTCTTTTCAGTTTTTAGCTATTATAAATATTTGCTTAGACGTCTGTATGTGAACATAAGTTTTCATTTCACTTGGGTAACTGCCTAGGAGTGGAGTTCCTGGGTTGTATGGTAACCGTATGTTTAACTTTGTAGGAAGTTGCCAAAATACTCCCCAAAGTGATGACCATTTTGCATACCCACCAGCAGTGTATGAGAATTCTGGTTGCTCGATATCCTGACCCTTGATACTGCTCGTTTTTTGTTTGTTGGTTAGTTTTTAATTTCAGCCATGCTGATTGGTGGTAGTATCTCGTGGTTTTAACTGTTTCCCTGTGGTGTTGAGCATCTTTCCATGTGCTTGTTTACCATATGTATATACTCTTTAGGAAAATGGCTGTTCAGATATTTGGGCACCGCTGTGACACCATTTCCAATTTGGGATTTTCCAATTGGAGGCTCAGCTGATAAGTAGAATGCAAATATTCCCAAATCTGAAACACTTGTGGTTCCGAGGATTTTAGTTCAGGGATACTCACCCTGTAGTGTATTCTGGATTTGACCTGAAACCCAAGTCTCAAATCTGTCTTTTCATTACACGGACTACACTGGGAGTCCAGGGCCTCCTGGGACTGAGCTGGGCATTCTCTGTCCAGGGCATTCTCTGTCGTCTTCTGTTCTGCCCCCCCCCCATATTTCTATGCAGTTGAAATAGGCTTAATGTCAACGTCAAAGCTTGTGTGACAGGAGAAACGAGAGCACTGAGACTGTCTAGGCTGCTGTGGGAGGGGGAGCGAGCGAAGGGCAGGATGGAAGGAGGAAGGGACGGCCCTTCTGCTTTGTCTCGGGGTGGGTGGGTCTGGACGCAGAGGGAAATGGGCTGTGGTGTGGGGGTGCCTGCAAACCTCAGAGTCTTCGGCTTCGGTCAAGAAAGCTGCAGGAAGCCAAATCTGCCCAGCTACCAGGGAAGCCATCGGCTTGAGGTACTAGAAAAACAAAAAAGTTTCCAGAAGAGTCAGGTCAAATTCCAAAATAACTACATAGAAGAAGGGAGGAGATGAAGCTCTGTGAACACAGGCCCAGGAATCAGGCTCTCGCAGCCCTTCTCTCCAGTGAGGCCATAAGGGCCATTCAGTCGCTACGGAGTGCCAGGCTTCACGCACGAGACTCGGTAGAGCCAGAAGAATACTGCCTTGGGAAATCAGGCGGAGGAGGATGAAGTAAGGGTGAGACCTGCAACACCTGGTGGGGAAGGGGGAGGGGGCGTTGCCGTGGAGAAAGACCAACCTGGGTTCATTCTTGTCCATCATTAGGATGCTCTGTGACCCGGGGCAAGTTACCTATGACCCTGGGACTCCGGTTTTACCTCCCACGGATGTTGTGCCCTGCAGGAATTTCACAACAACAGGAAATACATATAAGATGCTTGATGTATAGTGGGCTTCAGTAAATGGCCCCAACTGGATCATTACTAAGTGCCATGAGGTTTAGATGAGGAGCAGGAAGATTAGAACGGGAAAGGCTTCATCACTGGACTGCTTGGTGTCTCGTGTCCCGGAAGCATGTGCAGGGAAGAGCCAGCACCTGATCTTCCTTCCCAGTGGGAGCTGGAGTCAGACCTCTCCCCCTCTGCAGCTGGCCTGGGGCTGATGCCAGAGCCCGGAGAAAAACAGCTAGTTTCCAGTAAGCAGTGGTCAGGCAGAAGGTGAGGGCCAAGCCCAGTGCGGAGAATGGGAGCCTGGTCAGGCAGCCCTGGGGCAGGATCCTGACCTGTGAGCTCCTCCCACTGACTTTGACCTTAGTGATTGGGTCAGGAGGCTGTGTACCCCAGGTGGGCTTAAGGTCCCATCGGAGAATGGGCTGAGTAATCGCTGTCCCAAGAGTGAACTGTGCCGATGGTAGGTGTGATGGACAGTGAGGGGTACCAGTGGCCACCGTAGGCGGGGGGCTTGTTGGTAAGCTCCCCGCTGTGAACCTGCGTCTATCAGAGAAAAACCAGCTCTGTGACTCAGGGTCTGCATGTTTACTTACTAGTTGGGATGTTTTCCATTCTTGTATTACAACTGACTCTGTTTTAAACATGTTAAAAATAACTTTGTCTTGATTGCTTTTTGAAAATGTTTTTTTAAAGATGTGGGATTAGGTACATTAAGTGGTGGGTGCTTTTTAAAATTACAGAAAATAATTGTAAAAAAATTTCCTGTGAGGTGCCACACAGGTGTAACCATGGTTAATATTCTCGATATGTTCCTTCCAAGCTTTTGTCTTTTCTGGTGCATGTTGATGTACATATTCATGCTCATTTAGATAAAATGGAATTAGACAATGCTTAATGTTTCACTTAAGATGTCATTGCCTGTTTTCATTTGATGGCATTTTTGTCGATGTATGGTATTCCGTTGTGGGAATGTATATAATTCTCCACTGTGGAGCACTGACTCTTCTGATTTTTTGCTGTTATCAACTTCTTTATTACAAAGCAGGGTGTTTACCCAGAGCCCCTCCTCCGCTCAGTTGCTGATGGCAGTTTTCTGTCTTGCAGCATCGCCGGGAGCCTGGTGTACTCCTACATCACCTTCACTGAAGAGCAGCTGAGCAAACCGTCCGAAGCCGGGGGCAAGCTGGACGTCAAGGGGAAGGGGGCGGTGTGAGGCGAGAGGGCTGTGCCCGCGCGGGGCTTGTTTCCCGTCGGCTCTGCGTGCCGGCAGCTCCACGCGGACACTGAGGGGCCTGGTGACGGAGAAATGCCATTCCTTTGCACTTGTACAATCCAAGCGTCAATTGCTGCCTTTAAAATTTTATGACGAGAGAATCCTGTAATGGACTCGGTTTTAACCATGTCGTTTGAATTAATTTATGTCAGACTGGAAAATGTACTGGGCTCTTTAATTTATTTTTCTTTTCTGCCGACAGTGGGACATCTGCGTTTTGTACATGTTTCATTCCACGGCGTCCATCCAGGTGTCCCTGAGAGCCACACATGGCGCGTGCCCCCTGGGCCTCCGCGCTCGGGCTGTGGCTGCAGGCAGGTGGCCGCCTTCTGCTGGAAACACAGCCAGTCTCTGAAATGCCTCTTCTGTGATCTTCCTTTCTGCGGTCACGTTCGTTGTCCTCACGTCATCACTGCGTTTGTCAAAGACAGTGACGTTGGCACGAACACATGGGGGGATCTGAAGTGTGCGGCTTTCCCTGTGGGCCGCCCTGAGTGAGCAGAGCGTGGACCGCTCTGTGGTGCAGGACGGGGGAGTGAGGCGCAGCAGGTCGGCCGTGTGCTCGGTTCTTCGCCTCCTGACTTACAAGCAGCTGAAGTGTGTGTGTGCGTGCCAGGCGTCGTGCCCAGTGTTGAGGGCTTTGCTCTGTCGGTCCATCTGGAAGACGCTGAGAAGAGGGCAGGTGGTTTCAGAAACGACACGTCTGGACGCAGGTGGAAGCCCTCGCCCACGTGGGCCCCTCCACAGCGAGTCCACGGGCACGCCTGCGAGGCGCTTGTTCTGCAGAGCCGCGCGGCTCAGCCCCGACTCCTCTTGTGGCAGCAGCAGACGGCAAGGGGCCACTGTCTTTTGCCCATGCCTCCTTCCTCGGCTGGGTGCTCCTGTCACTCCTCTTGGGATCAGCATAGTGAGGCTTCCAGCTCTGGAGGTGCTGGTTTACGGGAAGGGCTGGGGAGACGTCCTGGAGTTGCCCAGGCCTGCCATTTCTCGGGCAGGGCCAGGCCGTCCGCTGGCGCTTCCTTGCTCCGAACACGGCGTGAGGAGTGGCCCGCCCTGCTGCCTCCAGACACTCCCGCCCACCTCTCGTGCCCTTGCCAGCTTCTCAGGGCCCCTGCTGCACGCCAAGTGAGCAGCTGTGCGTGGCATTGCCTGAACTGCCATCGGGGCCCGGCGGGCCTTGGCTCGTGGACATCCACTGGCTTTGGCGATGAGCATGTCTGCTGTGGCTGGTGGTGCAGTCAGTACACAAGAGGCCAGGACCTTGCAGTGATGTGAGTTCTCGGTGGTCCTGTTGTATCAGGAGCCCGTGGTAGGCTTGGTCAGGAGAGCTGATGTGGGAACATCCCAGGCAGAAGAGGAGAGGTGTGCATCTGACTGGTTGGAGCAGGGCCTCAGCCTCCGGGCCACCCTGGCTTTCATGACTGTGGCCTCCATCCGTGGGCAGGGATTTGATGAGCAGCTGTAGCATGCCAGGTGTCTTGCTAAGCTCTGGAGAACGCAGATAAGACAGGGCTCTCGCTCTCGGTGAGTGTGTGGTTCTTTAGCCAGAAGCGGTGGCCTGGACCCTGCGTGAGGGAAGCGAGGCAGGTGGAAGGACTCAGGAGCTGTCTGCCCAGAAGCCAAGACCTCTGGTTCTGGGAGGGCCACCCACAGTGCTAACGCCTTTCCTTCATCTGAGTCTTCCAGTTCCCAGAGAGCAACGCCGCTCTTAGGGTCTGCACGGCCCAAGCCCTTCCCCTTGCGCACACACTCGTGCTTTCCCAGAACTGCCAGCAGTTCTTCCCGTGAACGGGACTGCCATGGGTTTTTCCCTCCCTGAGGAAAAAATACTTGGAATAAATGAGAAAGGGATATAAAACTACCCAGCACAATGCCTACGTAGCACATGCTAGGCAGTCAGCAAAGGTAACCGATGTGTCACCGTTTTGCGGTGAGACCACGGCAGCGCGAGATTCTTCATGTCTTCCCTTCGATGCCAGAGGCCTGGGTCACGTGCATTTCCCAAAGCTGTGGCCCGTACCTCACCGTCTCTGAAAGGCCCTGGTGGCAGTCTCTGTCCACGCTTCTCTCTTTCCAGATACCTACCGGACATAATCGTGGCCATCGTGTGATGCAGGGGATTCTCCCTGTTTTTTAAAACAAAATAACTTTCATATTACGATAGCACATTTTTAAGAAGTATTTTCTGTCATAGAGGAAGGTAATTCCAATTTAGAATGGTAATTCCGTGAACACTTTCCCAGTTTCTTGCCCGAATAGGCCAAACGTTCCTGCTCCCCCTCTGGGTTCAGTGCCCTTGACCCCGGCGCCATCTGTTTTCCAGCCTGTCTTCTCTTCTTATTTTAGGATGCTGCCTCCTCAGAGGAGATATTCTGCAGTGTTCTGTTTATTTTAAGCTTTGATTTTCGAGTACACTTTTTAAAAAGGAAATCTGCTGGTTAGATTTATTGTCTTAAAAAATGTTTTTAGAGATTATTTTGCTCAGTGTTTCTTCCTTATGCCGATGATCAGCTGATTTTTGTCTGCAGGTCTTACCCTCTCGCAAGAGTTTTTCAGCATAAATTCTATTTACCAGTTGACCATCTTAGTATTAAAAGCAGTTGAGGGTTGAGATGTGTACGTGACATGAACATGAAAATTATGTGCCTAAATATTTTTGTAATGGTATAAAATAAAAACTTTTTCCTGAAAACATGTATTAAAATTCCTTCCTACGTGCATACAGACTAATCTGCCCACATTCAAGAGGACGGTATCCAGCTCGTCATACGTAAGCTGGTGTGAATAGTGCGTGTGATAAACGTCCAGTGGCCTTGGCATATTGGCAGGTTGGAAGGACAGAAATGTGCGCCTTTCTGCCTTCTGGGTATTTCGTCTGCATGATCCTTCGGTTTCGAGACGCTTTACTGGGGCAAAGTCCCCAGATGAACGTGCTTGTCCAAGAGAGGCCCTGTGGTGGCAGACTCCCGCGTGGAAGTGCCTTTGGGCGTGTTGGGGGAGAGGCGTGTTAGGGGTTGTTTTACAGTGTGGCAAGAAGCACGCAATCACGAGTGCTGAGCATCTTTTCGCATGTGGGGGAGACATTTGTGTGTCTTGGAGACATGCCTGCTGAAGCCCCTGGCCCACTTTTTGATCGGGCTTTGCTGAGCTGTGAGAGTCCTCGGTCTTCTTGCCAGAGATCTTAGTGGCAGGCATCTTCCTCCCAGTACGTGGGTCGCCTCTCCCCCTTTGGGTTTTGTCCGCTAACGCGGCCGGAGCTTGAGGCTTCCGGGGAGTCTGCCTGTCTGCTGCTGCTTTTGGTGGCGTGTCCAGGAGATGGAGCCTGTCAGCATCGCGAAGCCTTCCTTCTGTGTGCTCCTCTGAGTCCTGTAATTTCAGGTCTCACGCTGAGGCCTTGAGTACTTTATGAGTCGGAGTCTCACTCCGTTGCCCAGGCTGGAGGGCAGTGGCACGCTCACGACCACCCAGCAACCGCCCACTGGGCTCCAACGATTCTTCCTACTCGGCCTTCCAAGGAGCCGGGACTACAGGCATGTGCTACCGGGTCCTGAGTCGCTTTTCATGTAGTGTGACCCGAGCGTCCAGCTCCACCCTTCTGCATGTAGAGACTGAGTTTCCCGCGCCATTTGTTGACGGACTGTCCGGAAGGCATGTGTTTTAATCAGCTTCAGCAAAACGGGTTTGGAGTCTGGTGCTTTTATTTTCTAACTTGTCGAGATTGGGAAGAGCTCGGCCTTCTGCTGGGCTCTGCCCGGGTGGCTTCCTTGCCACGTGGGCCGTCAGCCGGGCCTGGCGCCCATCGGCCCGCCGCCCGCCCCGTCAGGCCGAGCGCCCCGCCGCCGGCGCAGCCCCTCGGCTCGTCCCCGCCCTGCTCGGCCGAGGCGGTGGCGCCGGGCCCTCCCCACCGTGCGCCGGCCGGCGCCCCTCGGAATCCGTGTTGGCCAGCGTGGGTCTCCGCCGAAGCGCGGCTGGGGTGGCCCGCCATGGCCCTCCGGCGGCCGCAGCGGCTCCGCGGGAGGGCGAAGCGGCGCCTCCGGGCCCCCCGGGCCCCCCGAGCCCCCGCCGGCCCTCCG
>NW_007252229.1:766604-772199 GCF_000164805.1 Carlito syrichta | reverse complement strand
AATCAAGAAGATAAATTTGGAAATTTAAGTTTGAAAAAGGATTTCACTTAAAGTTAATAATGTACTCATCCCTCATAATAATTAGTGACAAATTCAATTTCTATTGATAGGGGGATTATATTTTTAAAAAAAATTCATCATAATAGCAATAATATTAAATGTATAAGAAAAAAGTATGTAATTTCAAGTTTTAGCAATATTGTCTAACTGTGGAACTTATACATTAAAGATACTATTATAAAGGCTTAAGATTTCAGTATTTGTGATCGGGTTGGAAACCATTTCATCATGTTAAATATAAAAATAATTTCTAGGAGGCACTTGAAAATGGACAAACTAAATGAAACATTAGGAACCAAAGTCTCCTATATTCTGATAATGTGTGAGTGTGAGGAGAGAAACTGATTTCACATTTGTTAATGTGTGAGAGTTTTCTATTCAAATCTTAAGTGATACTTTTATGAGATCTACTGTTTACACTCTTGCTTCACTCTGAGTCTTCACAGGGCAGTCTGTGAAGATCACAGATAGTTTTTGTTTCCTCATAAGAATAGCCTGACCTTTCCACTAAAGAATGCAGGACTTTCTGGTGACAGAAGGTATGTGTTGTTATTCCTTTCTTTCTGTAGTAGACCATTTCATATAGTAAAAAAATTATAATTGATAGATACAATTTAAAGAAGGTAAATTTAACTTAGAATGAAATCAAAGTAGACCAAAATTGACATTTTTACTTGAATAAATTATGGTGGAAAATAAGACTAATATATAAAATATTTTTTGAAAATTTCTATAACCATTTAAATTATTGCCTGTAGAGAATTAGGCAAGTACATACACACATTATATTAGGTTTATTAATCAATATAATTTAAAGTAAAACTTACAACCATCAGGATGATGAATAATTACTTTTGGATTTTGTAATCAGCAAAAGTATAAAGATAAATTATATTTAGACCAACCATTAAAGATAAATTTTAAAAATATAAATACATCAATTTATGGACACCAATTATAATTTACATACATATTTTTAGGTAAGTGAAAGGAGGTTTTATATTGAGTAAAAATAAACTCATTTTCATAAAATTCTAACCTAAACTTAATTATAAATAACTGAAAGATTTTTAAAATTTGAGAAAAAATTGCAAAAAAAAAAAAAAAAATGCATCACACTGATATAACAGACTTCTATTTAGTGAATTATTTTAAAGGTTCTAAACTAAATTTTTAATGAGCACATGTAAATGTCAGTGTTAGAAATAATTCTAGATCTCAGTGTCTAGAAAACTTGACCATAATTATTCCAATTGCTTACACAAGTAAAGTTGTCTTTATGATTTTTGACACCCATAGAATATTTCTTAAAGTTTGAATGTGAATGTAAGTTACTAACTAATGTATTTTAGAGTATGAAATTATTATATGTGCTATTACTGCTCTTTCGTTTTATAACACTAAATCTTTAATGATTAATAAATGTAAAATTAGTGTTTTTTTCAATATAGTATTTTAATTTTTTTCCCAGGTATTCTAATGATGTTAAAATATTTCTGTAGAATCTTACTGTTAAAATAATTTAATTTGTTAAGTCATTAACTCACTATTCTTTACTAATTTCTTGCTCCCACTAATAATATTATGTCTAATGTAGAATAATTTTTATTTACTCTATCATGATAATTTTGTTTAATGCTTTAAAGAAATTGGTACCAGATTTTATAGTATTTGCCTGCAAAATAAATATTATTACTAGCCTCCAACACATACCGTTTAACTATATCAGAGTTCTTGTCATTTTGTAAATCTTATTGACTTATTAAATAAAGTTACCATAGAGCACAGTCTCTGATATCACACAGCTACAGAGATGAAGAAACAAAGAAGAATCTACTCACAACTTAATCTGACCGAAGACCCAAAGAAGCAGCAAAAAAACCCTGAGGTCACTGAATGCTCCATTACAGTAAATGAACAGGAAAAAACCCACATGAAATTAAACCTTCAAAATGCTTCTCTGGATCATCAACATGACCTACCACACCAAAGGTAAAATATTTAGTCAATCTTCCATGTTGCTCTTCAGAATGTGCAGTTAGGGAGCAGAGTTATGTGAAAGATTAGGGAATATTTTTATTCATAGTATCAGATATTTTAATATGAAATATGAAGAATAATTTTATTCAGGCATTGTTAACTTTGTAGGCCTTGATAAAAAAAATAACAGAGCATTGTATTTACTGAAAATAAAATGTTGTATTTTGAGAGAAAGCTTAGTATGGTGGATATTTGTTTAGAAACCAGAGTTTATCCAGGTAATTTTCTGAGCATGTGCGTTCTCTCATACGCACACCTTCTAATTTTACTGTCCTTTCTCTGTTTTTCTATTTCTCTCTGTACAGATTTACCATCACGTCCAAAAAAGATTACTGCTGAGATCCTGGCCATAACTTGTATTGTTCTGATGGCTTCTGTGTTAAAAACAATAGTTCTTATTTTCTGTAAGTATATTCTTGCATGATTGTTAGAGAACTTACATTTTATTGACTGGCAGTGCATCTAAGCATTTCATAATATTAGGGACAAGAGTCTTATTTTAAGCACTTAACCCAAAGTAAAATATTTACTCTGAGTTTTTCAAAACTATAAAGGTTGGAAAAAACAGTTGTTTAAATTATACATATATGTAATTATACACATATATTATATTGTCTTTTTAAAAATATTAAGACATGTTTCAGAAGATTAAAACACATTTAGAAATGCAAATTCATTTCTGAAAGTGGTTATATAAAATACCGCAACAGATGATAAAGTTTGGAGTTTCAGGTTTTTTATTTATTTTACAAAGTTCTAATTATTTCATTAGGTTTTCTAAAAGAATTAGTTGTATTTCAAATTTTTTAATTCTTGATGTGACATATTTTTAAGGTAAGACACTAAAATTATTATACATTCTTATATGTTAAGTTTTAAATATTACTTTTATTTTTATAGTTAATGTAATACTGCAGCAGGATAATTCTTCTCTGATAAAAAGAACACAGAAAGGAACATACTGATCTTCAATTTTCTGGAATTAATATAGTTTACATTTTGTCTCTATTTTTTTTTTTTTTTGAGTTGGAGTCTCACTCTGTCGCCCAGACTGGAGTGCAGTGGCCACTCCCGGCCACCGCAACCTCGACCCGCTAGGCTCTGGCAATCCTTCTGCCTCAGCCTTCCAAGTAGCTGAACTACAGGTGCACGCTACCATACTCGGCTAATTTATGTTATTTAATGTAGAGATGAGTTGCCTGTGCTGGTCTCAAACCTGCAGACTCAGGCAGTCCACTAGGTTTGGCCTTCCAAAGTGCTGGGATTACAGGCTGAGCCACCAAGCCTGGCCTAATTTATCAAATTCTGAAGAAGCTAACATCATTCTGACTTATACAGATACTAAGTTTTTAAAATAAAAGATTATTTTAAATTTTCTAGCTACAGCAACACAGAAGCAGACCAATTCTTTCCAAAATGTAAGCACTCAGAAAGGTACGTAATGATTTCCAAAGTTCTGATAATAAGAGTTTATATTTTGTATTGATCTTTAGCCATGCAAAAATAGCCAGAGGTTTACTGAGGGAAAATAAATTACAAAATTTAGCAATAAATGTCTGTAAATAATGATTATAAGAACATCTTTTCTTTTCTTTAGCAATAAATTTAAATACTCATTCAAAATCACTATATCCGATTTTGTTTTGTTGCAAATTCTATTGCTATAAAATCATGAGACAAATAATTTTACTTTTATAAAAAAAAGTATGTTCAGTGATTTCAAGATGTGTGTAATGTGATCTTTTGTCTCTTGGTTTGCTTCATGTGTGAACACAATTAAAGGACAAGAGACTGTCTCTTTACAGTGTGTATGTGTATGAGTAAATGGGTTTTTAATTATATGTACATCCTGTGATGATACCTAGATATGTTAAGTGCATATATGACAAGGCTTTGTACATTAAGTTTCATTTTAAAGCACTCATATTGCTTCTTGATAGTCTTTTGCAATGTTTCCTCAGCACATAATTGTAGTTGTCCAGAGGAATGGTTTACATCTCCCAGCAGCTGTTATTACATTGGAAAGAAAACAAAAACTTGGGAGGAGAGTATGATGGCCTGTGCTTCTATGAACTCCAGCCTGCTTTACATAGATGATGAAGAAGAAATGGTATGGCGTTCAATGTTTCAAATACTTTATTGAAAGCTTATTTCAGCCAATAATATATTTGTAGAAATAATCTATTTTCATGTACATATTTTGTTGAAATACTTTCAACTAAGAAAATTTTATTGCTTGACTTTAAAATAGTTTATTTGTATTCACATTCTGCTAATGAACATTTCATTACTTATTTTCATTGAAAGCATGCAACCATAAATGCTTTGATTCTAAAACAAATTTTGCTATTTAATTTTACTGTATTAAAGAAAACTAAGATAAACTAAGTATATCTTGAATGTGCAGGTCACAAAATGAATGAACTCGTGCAATACAAATTCATGAAAAAGATGTTTCTAGCACCAACAGCCCTGCTCTTGCATGTGTCCTCATCACTGCTGTCTCCTATCCAAACCATTGGCCTGTGTTTGAATATTAAAATTATTGCTAGGTCAGGTGCTAACAAACAGCAGACCTACTTCATTTTCTCTGTTGGTGGTGGATTGAAGATAGCCAGCCACTTTGTTGATCCCTGAGATTCAGGTTTCAAACCATTTCAGCATTCTAACATTGAGTTCTCCTTTGCTAGTGATTTTTATTAGTTTTATAGCTTATAGTTGAATGCAGTAGGGAGTAGTACAGATAATGCATATATACCACCTGATCTTGGAACACTGCTATTCAACCAAAATGAAATCAGATAAAATGAGGATTTATCTAGTTTAAAATAATGTGGCACACCTAAGAAAAAAGTAAAGAGGAATTTTGGGGATATGTCATTTACTTTCTTGATTGTAATTGCTTATCTCCCTTCTAAACCACAACTCTGAATAACAGTGAAAAATATATTGATTTAGTCACAATATCTGGGAAACAATTGTACAATCTGGATACGTATTCAAATTCATGGTGTTATTTTTGTCAACATAGGTAACTATTAAATTATGTGAATCACAGTTTTTTTATTAATTTGAGAAGGATAAAATTATTAAGTTAAACATTTAAGAGTTCTCTTTAAATCAGCATTATTCTAAAGCAAATGTAAAAATGACCAACAAACCTATAAAAATACTCAACATTACTAATCATCAAAATATGTAAATGAAAACTACAATGAGATGCCATCTTATACCAGTCAAAATGACTATCAATAAAGAGTAAAAAATAACAGATTATAACAAGCACGTGGAGAAAACAGAACATTATACACTGCTGGTAGAAATGTAGGAGATTTTTCAAATATAAAAACAGTACTACCATTTAATCTAGCCATCACACTACTGGGTGTCTACACAAATGAAAACAAATTATTTCAAAAAGACACACTCACTTGTACATTTTCTGCAGCATTATTCACAGCATCAGAGATATGGAAGCAATGTAAGTGTCCATTA
>NW_007252229.1:765827-766584 GCF_000164805.1 Carlito syrichta | reverse complement strand
ACAGCAGTCATCATCCATGGGTGTCAATAAAGGGCTCAATGTTCAAACTTAAGTAAGTTTTTCAGAATGGTGCTATAAAGACAAAAATATATATATGAAAGGGAGAAATTGAAAGAATAATAAGTAAAATTTACATTGATTTATAGACATGAAAGAAGATTTTGAAAGTTAGTACAATGTTGATATAAATTTTAAATGGGTTACAGTAGGCCCCCTCATCCACAATTTCACTCTTTGTGGTTTCATTGCCTAGGATCAACCTCAGCCAAAAAATTAGTAGAAAAATTTTGGAAAAAAACAATTCATGTGTTTTAAATTGTGCACTGTTCTGAGTAGCATGATCAAATCTTTGGTAGTATTGAACTGTCCCACCTGAAACGTGAATCATTGTTTTGTCTGGAGTGTCCATACTGTGTATGCTACCTGTCCATCGTCACTTATAATCATTTAGTTCTCAGGTCCACTGTCATCATAGTGTGTATGTTAATCACCCTTAGTTTATGCAATAAGGGCTATATACCTGAAGCAGAAAGGGAAACCAAGAAGACTTTGGAACAAGAATTCCATGTGATAATCCAAGAAAATGTTCCTCATCTCACCAGACACGAGACCGTCCAAACACTAGAAATTTAGAGAACCCCTACAAGGAGTGGGGCACGTAACATCACTCAGGGCACCCGATTCTAAACCAAGGGAAGTGAGGACTGGTTTGGAGGCCCAAACTTGACCTGCACAGAGACTACTTATGTACCTAATC
>NW_007252229.1:762155-765807 GCF_000164805.1 Carlito syrichta | reverse complement strand
TCATATGTAAGTGGGAGATAAATAACGAGTACAAATGGACATAAAGAGTGAAATACAGACTTTGAAAGCACAGAAGAGACATAAATTAGGATGGTGATGAGAGATGAGAAATTATTTAAGAGTACAATGTACATTATGCAGATAATCGTTTACCACAACCCTGAACTTCATCACAAGGCAATAAATACATGTAACAAAAACATGCTTGAATCTCTGTAATTTGCATACAACAAAGTAGACACTACAGAAACTTATTTTTAATGTTAAAATGTTGTTTAATATATTCTTTGTTTAAAATTAACGATCTTATGAAAAATACACTATTTGTACTTTTAAAAACTAATACAATCTATCATAATGTTTACTTAAATGAAAATTTTTTATTTTCTGTTAGAAGTTTCTGGCGTCTCTCGTACGTGAAGCATGGATTGGAGTCTCCCGTAACAGCAGTCATCATCCATGGGTGTCAATAAAGGGCTCAATGTTCAAACTTAAGTAAGTTTTTCAGAATGGTGCTATAAAGAGAAAAAAATATATATGAAAGGGAGAAATTGAAAGAATAATATGTAAAATTTACATTGATTTATAGACATGAAGAAAGATTTTGAAAGTTAGTACAATGTTGATATAAATTTTAAATAATGGGTTACGGTAGGCCCCCTCATCCACAATTTCACTCTTTGTGGTTTCATTGCCTAGGATCAACCTCAGCCAAAAAATTAGTAGAAAAATTTTGGAAAAAAACAATTCATGAGTTTTAAATTGTGCACTGTTCTGAGTAGCATGATCAAATCTTTGGTAGTATTGAACTGTCCCACCTGAAACGTGAATCATTGTTTTGTCTGGAGTGTCCATACTGTGTATGCTACCTGTCCATCGTCACTTATAATCATTTAGTTCTCAGGTCCACTGTCATCATAGTGTCTATGTTAATCACCCTTAGTTTATGCAATAAGGGCTATAAAAGCAAGAGTAGTGATGTAAGCATATTGTTACAATTGTAATTATAATGTTAAATTATTGGGTATTGTTAATCTCTTATGCCTAATTTGTAAGTAAACTTTACAGGTATATATGTACAGAAAATGCATAGTATTTACTTGTATGAGAATTGGCACTATTCGTGGTTTCAGGAATCCACTGGAGTTAAGTGGGGGAACTTCTATAATCACTTTTGTTTAATAACCAACTATTACTAATATGATAAATGTTCTAACCTTTTTAAAGCTGAGGTGAGTGGATTGCCTGAGCCCGCGGGTTTGAGACCCGCCTGGGCAGCGAGACCCCATCTCTACAATAAATCAAAAAATCAGCCAGGCGTAGTAGTGCATGCCTGTAATTCCGGTTACTTGGAAGGCTGAGGCGGAAGGATCGCCAGAGTCCAGCAGTTGAGGCTGCGGTGGCCGGGAGCGGCCACTGCACTCCAGTCTGGGCAACAGAGTGAGACTCCAACTTAAAAAAAATAAATAAATAAAAATAAAAATAAAGATATTATTTTCTTAAAATACATGGAAAATTCTCTTGTTTCATGGATTTTCACCCCAAAATAAAATGAACTGTGGCTTTTCCTCCACTACAGGATAACAGAATGTTTTGCTCAATACAACTGTGCAAAGATACACTTATGCGCACTTAAGGCAGATAAATGTGGAACTTCACAACTATATAGTTGTAAGCATAAGTTTCAGAATTTAAACCCCTGAGTTTGGAATCTGTCAGGTAATTTTATATTTTATTAAATAGAAATAATATTTTTTGATTACATAAGTCTGAAAATGAATTTTGTTGTTTGTTTCAGCAATGAAAATAAATTTCAAAATAAGTTACTGAAGTAAAAAGACAAACAAGGAAGTGCAGATATTACTGCTGTTGTGTCTGGTACTTTATCCAGACATTAGATTGTGGCATTCAACCTTTCTAAAAGTTTCATGTTATGTGAGTCTGTTTGTGTGAATTATCAAGAATAAGCAAATCCATAGCGACAAAAAAAGGAATAGTGGTGGCCAGGTGGCCAAGGGCTTTAGGTGAACTGGAAAGTGACTGTTAATAGCTACAGTGTTTCTTTTCTGATAATGGTCTTGTTGGTAACTCTGTGAATATATTAAAATTTTTAAGTGGATGAAATTTATATTATGTGCATGACACCTCGAATAAAAGATAACGCTTATTTTCTGTAGTTTATAAGTGGGATGATTGGGTTTCACATGAATGTGTGAGTTGTGCTTCCCTAATCTTAATATGACATGGGCTTATTACTCATCCGGCATGAAATAAATAAATTATGACATCTAAAAACACTCATAGGATTACATTTGGGACTGCATTTAATCTCTAACAAAATTTTTAAAGATTATGAATCTTTGTAGTGTTGATTTCTCCAATCAATATCAGGCTGTGATCTTCAATATATTCAATTTTCTTTAATATCTGTCTATCACACATATTGTATTTTTCAATTTTGAAGTCAAACAGGAATATAGGTATTTCACCTTCTTGTTTAGGTAAATGGCATCTTTATTTCAGAACTTACTTTAGAATTGTTTGTTGTGACACATGAAAATACAGTTGAAATTTGCACATTGATCTTATATTCAGTTGATTAACAGATTTTATGTATTAAAACTATAATTTCAGGTTTAGATTTTTCTGCATTTTTATATAACCAGTATTTGATTCATAAATCATCACACTTTTACTTTCTCTGTCTGGGTGCCTTGATTTTCTTTTTTGATATATTTTCACAGTCCAGGGGTTTATTTCTAATAAATAGAAGGTACAATATAATTTCTCTGCATATTATATGCATTATCTCCTGTTTTGTAAAAACATTTCATTTATGTTTAGAAATTGCTATCTTAACTTTCTCATATTGAAGGAATATAATAATATTCTTATTTTTCTAATCGATTTTTTTATCTATTGATGTTGCACTTGTATTATTATCAAGGAAATATATTTTCTCTGTATAATGTATACAATGTAAACTATGATTATCTTCAAAGGTTTTTGTTTTTTTTTTTTTTTTTGCTTTGCTTTTATTATCTTCTTTTTGAATAAGGAGTCTTGCTCTATCTCCAAGACTGGAGTGCAGTGGCACAATGATGGCTTACTGCAGTTTCTAACTCCTGCATTCAAGGATTCCTCCCTCCTTAACTTCCTGAATAGTTGGTAACACAGTTACATGCCACCACGATAAGCTAATTTTTCCTTTTTCTTTCTTTCTTTCTTTCTTTCTTTCTTTCTTTCTTTCTTTCTTTCTTTCTTTCTTTCTTTCTTTCTCTCTCTTTCTCTCTCTCTCTCTCTCTCTCTCTCTCTCTCTCTCTCTCTTTCTCTCTTTCTCTCTTTCTCTCTTTCTCTCTTTCTCTCTTTCTCTCTTTCTCTCTTTCTCTCTTTCTTTCTTTCTTTCTTTCTTTCTTTCTTTCTTTCTCTTTCTTTCTTTCTTTCTTCCTTTTTTTTTGCAGAGATATGTTACCTAGGATGGTTTGGCTTCTTGGATTCAAGCAATCCTCCTACCTTGACCTACTAAAGTGTTGGGATTACAGGTGTGAGCCACTTCTCGGGTCTGCTTCTTCCATATTTTAAACCAGTCTTGCATTTCTAACATAAAATTACAATTGTTATTGTGTAATGCTCCTTTAAAAATAAATCAATG
>NW_007252229.1:757056-760820 GCF_000164805.1 Carlito syrichta | reverse complement strand
TTTTTTTTTTTTTTGAGTTGAAGTCTCACTCTGTCACCCAGACTGGAGTGCAGTGGCTGCATTTCTTATAAACTATTTTTAAAATTTTACCAATGATTCAGTAATAAATATATTTTTTAAAAGCATCTCGGGAAACCCCTTTCTATACTTTCAATAAATCCTGCTTTCTCAAACAAACAAACAAACATGCTTTTTTTGTTTCCGATAATGCTTTTCTCATATTATGACAGGACATTACCTACAGCATTTTATTTGTTTGTTTTTCATGGCATATAATTTCATGTCTTCATTTAAATTTTTCTTTATGCTTACATCAAAGGTGTCTCATTAAAAGAGCGGTTATTTTTATTATATACATTCTTGGTACTTTTTTAATAAAAATAATTTTATATCTATATACTAAAGTTATCCAATTTGTAAGTATATTTATTTTCATGAAAATATTTAATGTAATTAAATATAATACAGCAGATAATTAGAATTGAAAATTAACAATTTTAAAATTCAAATGTATTATTTTTATTTTCACAAGATTTTTATTGTTTGCTTTATAATATACAGATTTGCATATCTAATAGGTTTTAAATATTCTTTTTTCGGTGTCCTGCATTTTACAGGATAGCATTCTTAAACAGTGAAGAAATGTAACATTTCTTTTTGTTTGAATTTCTTATTGTTTGAATATTCTTAAACAGTGAAGAAATGTAACATTTCTTTTTGTTTGAATTTCTTATTCTTTGAATATTTGTGTCTCCTCTAAAAATTCATGTTGAAAATTTATCCTCATTGTGGTGGTATTAGGAGGTGAACCTTATGGTATGTGATAAAGTTATGAATGTTTGTCATTATTAATAGATGTGTGCCTTAGAAAAGTGCTGTGGGGAACTAGCATTCACATTCACATTTTTTCCCCTTCTGCCTTTAACAATAAATATCCTCTGGAAAGCGGAGAGTAGACCTCAGCAGACACTAAACTAACCAGATTATTAATCTTGCACTTTCCAACCCACAGATCTGTGAAAAATAAATTTTTATTGTTTACAAATTGCTTAGTATGTGACATATTTTATAACAGCACAAGTAAACTAAATCACCATCTCCTTCGATTTATTGGTTATGCGATTGTCAATCCCTCTCTTGGGCTCATGTGATTAATATTCAGGTCCCACAGTTGAGTGAAAACATTCGGTATTCATTTCTTGGTTTCCGTGATAGATAAGTAAATATGATGGTTCAATTCCATCCAATTGGCTGCAAAGTCCCTGATATTGTTCTTCTTAATGGCTGCAAAATATTCTATTATGTATATGCACCACATTTTCTTTTTCCAGTCCACTTCCACTGGGCAGTAGGATTGCTTCCACATTTTTCTATTATGAATAGTGAGTTAAAAACGTGCCTGTGAAGGTACTGTTTTTTTCTTTTTTTTTTTTTTTTGGTAGAATGATTTTTGATCCTCCTGGTATATTTCCAAGAGAGTGATTGGGGGATTGTACAGACAGTCAAATTTTAGCTATTTTAGGAATCACCACACTGCTTTCATAGAGGTTGAACTAGCTTGCACTCCCACCAACAGTGTAGAAGTATTTCTTTTTCTCCACAATTGCGCCAGCATACATTGTTTTTTAATTTATCAATGATGTCCATCCTTATTGGAGTTAGTGGTATCTCACTGCAGTTTTGATTGTCATTTATCTGACAATTAGTGACTGAGTATTGTTTTTAATGTATCTGTTGGCTGTGTGTATATCTTCTTTTGACAAGTGTCTATTTATGACCATTCCCCCTTTTAATATGTTTTTTGTAATTTTTTTCCTTTCCACTCCTTTGAGATCTTTGTAGATCCTTTTTCAGACACATAATCAGCAAAATATTTTGCCCATTCTGTAGGTTGTCTCTCAGTTGTCTTGGTAGTTTATTTTGCTGTTCAAAAGCTTTTCAGTTTGGTGAGGTCACATATCTGTTTTAATTTCATGGCATTTGCTTTTGGAAATTTTGTCAAGGATTAATTGATTATTCCAATGTGCATAAGAAACCTACATTTTATTTTAAGATTCTTAGAGTTTGAGGTTTTATCTTTAAGTTTGTGATCCTTTTATAGTTAATTTTTTTTTTTTTTTTAGTTGGAGTCTCTGTCGCCCAGAAGGAGGGCAGTGGCCGCTTCCGGCCACCGCAGCCTCGACCTGTTGGGTTCCAGCGATCCTTCCGCCTCAGCCTTCCAAGTAGCCGGAATTCAGGCATGCGCTACCACGTCCGGCTGATTTTTTGATTTATTGTAGAGATGAGGTCTTGCTGCCCAAGCGGGTCTCGAACCTGCGGGCTCAGGCAAACCACTCACCTCAGCCTCCTAAAGGTGCGGGATTACAGGCTGAGCCACCGAACCCGGCTGAAAAACACTGCTAATGGGACAATAGCACAGTTCCTCAGATGGAGTCGTGACCCTTTAGGAAAGATACTTTCTCAGTCTCTTATTTAGACCAAAATAGGTCCCAGAGCTTTTGTCTGAGTAGACATAATTGAGGCAGAGAAGCATCCATTTCTCTCCCCGGTTTACTCTGATGTGTATCTAGTTAGAACCACTGATTTAAGCAATCCAAACAGGCTACAAATGCCAGCTACTTTTCTCTGGATGATGAGTATTTCCTCTACTGGCCAGAGAAAGCAGGAGCTTGGAGGCTTTGGAGAGGAGAGAGAATGGGAGATGGCTCTACCTGGAGGGATTGTGGGAGCCAGCCTCGAAGGATAGTATGCAATCTTCGGCCAAAAGGGAAGAGGACTGAGGACAAGTTCCCAAACAGGTATGACTAAATGAATTTCAGAGAATGATGTTTAATATCTAATTTCAAGTTGTTCCCTTTTTTTTTGTTTTGGTATTTTTTTGTATTCCTCACAAATCAGAGCTCTCCAAATAATGGGTTGCAAGAAAACAATCTTTCAATCCATGAGACACCTGAGTGGGACTGGGGTGTCTGGAGCCTTGCGTGAATGAGGAACCCATAGAGCTGAGGAAGGAGTCCGTGCTCCAGGTTCCCAAAGAACACGGCAGGTAGCTGAGAGAATGTTTGGAGGAGTGGGACGGCAAAGGGTCTAGGCCAGCAGAGTGCCAGGCCTAGTCCTCATCCTTTGCTTTCAGATTTCTTGGATATAGCTCTCCATTTACAGCTCATGCAACCTTGTACAAATCCTGACTGGCACATACGAGGTCCGAAAATTAAGTTTGTGAACTCATCCTGGAAAAAGTGCTACATACCTCATTGCTGAATATCACTACAGTCACCTTCAAAGTACTCCCCCCAGAGAGCTGTGCACTGATGCTAGCACCTAGTCTACCCGTCAAAGCAATTTTGCAACTTTTTTTCTGGAATAGCCGTCAGAGCTGTTGTCATATTATCCTTAATGTCCTGAAAGTCATCAAATGTCTTCCTTCCAATATTTCCTTTATCTTTGGGTAAAAAAAAAAAAATGCCACTGGGGACCAAATCAGGTGAGTAGGGGAGAGTGTTCTAACAGTTATTTGTACAGTGCTGCCAATATAAGCACACAACGGCAAGTTCACAAACCTAACTGTTAGTCCTCAACAAATAACAATGACTCTGATGGTCATTCCATAAAAAGAGTTCCAAAATTGCTTTGATGGGTGGAATAGGTGCTGGTGTCCATGCATAGCTTCCCAAGGGGAGTACTTCGAGGGTGACCATAGTGATATTCAGCAATGAAGTATGTAGCACTTTTTCTAGAATGGTTCACGAACCTAATTGTTGGAC
>NW_007252229.1:754321-757036 GCF_000164805.1 Carlito syrichta | reverse complement strand
ACTGAAGGTTGGGAAGGTAGGAGGGGAATGAGAGATGAAGAATTACTGATTGGTATAGTGTACCTTATTCAGGTGATGGCTGCACTAAAAGGTCAAAATTCACCACTAGGCAATATATACATGTCATTAAAAAACGCTTGAACAACTTGAATTTACACACACAGAAATAGACACTCCGGAAACTGTACTTTTTAAAAATAATGTTTAACATATTTTTTGTTTAAAATTAAGGATCTCAAGAAAAATATACTATTTATACTTTCACAACCTAATACAATCTTTCATAATGGTTATTTAAACTAAAATTTTTCATTTTCTGTTAGAAATTTCTGGTCTTTTGCATAAGTGAAGCATGGATTGGAGTCTCCTGTAGAAGCAGCGATTATCCATGAGTGTCAAGAAGTGACTCAACATTCATGCTGGAGAAGTATTTTGGAATGATGGGACATGAAGAAAGATTTTGAATGTCAGTACAATGTTGATATAAATATTCAATAATGGACTACAGAAGACCCCCTCATCCACAATTTCACTCTGTGTGGTTTCAGTTACCCAGGAACAACCTCAGCCAAAAATATTCGTGGAAAATTTCCAGAAAAAAACAATCATGAGTTTTAACTTGTGCACTGTTCTGAGTAGCATGATCAAATCTTTGGTAATATTGATCTGTCCCACCTCAAACGTGAATCATTGTTTTATCTGGAGTATCCATATTGTATATGTCCCTTGCCCATTCGTCACATATAGTCATATAATGATCAGATTCATTGTCACCTTAGTTTACTTAATAAGGACCTCAAATGCAAGAGTAGTGATATAAGCATATTATTATAATTATGTTAAATTATTGGGTATTGTTAATCTCTTATGCCTACTTTGTTAGTAAACTTTACTATAGGTATGTATGTATAGAAAAACGTAGTATTTACTCATGTAGAAATTAGCACTATCCATGGTTTCAGGCATCCCCTGGGGTTAATGTCTCCCTCGAGGATAAGAGGGAACTACTGCATTAGGTTTTGTTTAATAATAAACATTACTAATACTATATTAAAATATAATTATTTGTTTTCATATTATTTTTTCTTACAATATATGAAAAATTATCTTTGGTCTAGATTATCTCTCCAGAATAAAACAGAATTATGGCCTTTTCTCCATTACAGAATAACAGATTATTTCTGTTAAATGCAACTGCGCAAAGTTACACTTACAGGCACTTAAGTCAGGCAAATGTCTTCATTTGTGAAGTCAGATCTTCACAAACATGTATTTATAAACATAACCTTGGAATTCAAGCACCTGTGTTTGGAGTCTGTTAGGTAATTTTATATTTCAATAAATGGAATAATATTTTGTTTGATTAAGTCTAAAAATGAATGATGTTGTTTGTTTTAGTAATAAAATAAATTTTAAAATGAGTTACTGAAATATAATATGCACACCACCAAGTATAGATAGATATCACTGCTTTGGTTTCTGGATCTTTTTGCTGAACATTAGATTTGTAGCATTCAACCTTTCTAAAAGTTATATATGTCACTGGGTTTGTATAAAATATGAGGAATAGCCAAATTCATAGAGTCAGAATACTGTTTGTCAAGACTTAAGGGAGGTTGGAATGGAAAGTGACTGCTAACTGCTACAAAGTTTCTTTTAATAGTGGTGTTGGTTGTCATTCTTGAATATATTATTTTTTTTATTTTTTTATTTTTTGAGTTGGAGTCTCACTCAGTCGCCCAGATTGGAGTGCAGTGGCCACTCTAGGCCACCGCAGCCTCTACCTGCTGGGCTCTGGCGATCCTTCCGCCTCAACCTTTCCAGTAGCCGGAATTACAGGCATGCGCTACCACACAGGGCTGATTTTTTGGTTTGTTGTAGAGATGAGGTCTCGCTGCCCAGGCGGGTCTCGAACCCGCGGGCTCAGGCAATCCACTCATCTCAACCTCCCAAAGGCACGGGATTACAGGCTGAGCCACCGAGCCCAGCTATATATTGAAAATTTTAAGTGGATATTATTTAGACTATGCACATGACACCTCAGACAACAACATCAACAACAACAAAAATCCTCTGAATCTTTTTATAGTTTATAACTGTAATGATTGTTTCACATGTACGTGTGAGATGTGCTTCCCTAATCTTATTAAGATCGGGCACATTATCCATCCAATGTGAAATAAATAATAACATTAAGGAAAAACTCTCCTGGGATTACATTTGTGACTGCGTTTAATATCTAACATAATTTTTAAAGACTAATGCTTTTTATAGTGTTGACTTCAATCAATAGCAAACTGTGACCTTCAATAGGTCAGGTTTTCTTTAATTTCTCTCTATCACATTTTGTATTTTTCAGTTTTGAAGTCATACAGGAATATAGATACTTTTCATTCCTGTTTTTGTAAATGACAACTTTATTTCAAAATTTACTTTAGAAATGTATGTTGCTGCAGGTGAAAATACATAAGAAGTTTGCATGTTGATTTTATATTCAGTTGTTTCACTGTTTTATGAATAAAAACTATAATTTCAAGTATGGATTTTACATTTTCTATATTATTAGCTATTTTAACTGTAAATTTTCACACTTATGTTTTCTTTCTCTAGGTGCCATAATTTTCTTTCTTGATATATTTTCACTATTGAGGAGTTTATTTCTAATGTTAAATAGAAGGCACAATCCCGTGCCTCGGGAGGTTGAGGTGAGTGGAT
>NW_007252229.1:751987-754301 GCF_000164805.1 Carlito syrichta | reverse complement strand
AACGTTTGCAAAACTGTTACAACTGGATAAGATTGTAAAAATCATTTATAAGTTTTTGTTGCATATTTGAGTGCACATAGTTTTTCATTGATGGTAAGGATCTAGAATTTGAAGGCATCATTATAAAGTACCCCAAATTATATGTAGCTATTTTAAGTATAAAACCTTGTATAAAAATGCTTTCAGAAAGAAGCCAGATACAGAAGTTCACATATAGTTTGGCATAATATGGTTTGACTCCATTTTTATGAGATGTCCAGGATAGAGAAATCCATAGAATGGAAAGTAAAGCAGAGGTTGTCAGGGGCTGGAGGAGAGGAGACTGAGAAGTGACTGCTCACGCACAGTGTTTTTATTTGGAGTGATGAAACTGTTCTGATACTAAACCACTTAAAAGAGATGTGTACTTTAAAGTGGCAAGTTTTGTGTACGTGAATTATAACTTAATAAAAAATTATATGAGAAAATGTTCACAAAATCAAGCAAAAAATACTCAATAAAAATGTAGAATGTTTTACAAAGAATATTCATACAAATCCAAGGTTTAATACTTTTTTCAATAGTTTGAGTATTAATTTTAAAATTACTCAAGTGATCTTTCACAGAAACAAAGAACTGAGTATCACATGCTCTTACTCATAAGTGGACCTTGACAAATTATCATAATACTATAAGAAAAGGATTGGCAGTAGTGGGAAACTGCTGGGGGAGAGGGGCGGGATTGGCAGTTGTGTGAATCTGCTGGCGTGGGGTACACCTCATCAACAAAGGTACCTGCATAATGATCATTTGTATACCTAACCCTAAATTGTATCCCACATCTTAAAATAAAATTAAAAAAAGCTACTTCTGTGATCGAAAGAAAATACAATGAAATGTCATACTAAGTCCATACAGATTAGTTAGTGTACCTTATTAGGCTGCACAAACATTTTCATTTTCCACAGGTGCCAACTCATGAAAAGTTCTGAATATCTCTTCTGCAATATCGTCCAACCTGTACAAGTCTATTCTACCCACTGCCTCTATCAACAGGATTGGGAAAACTAGGAAGAAATGTCTGTGCCTGAGGGGAAGGGGCCACAGAACAGCTGGCAAACTCATAGAACCAGTGTGACTAGCTGGGATTAAACATTCAAGGGGAGCCCAAATTTGGGGCAGAGGCAATTGCTCCTCTTTCTCTGGGAATCTTGTAATCAAGAGGAAGCACTAACTGTTTTATTTGAATTTTAAGGGACAAGGTGACCTTAGAAGGCAGAAAGAATTTGAGATATAAGGATTACAAATAAATTCTACAATTACTAGAAAAAGTTGAAGCAACATGAATTAAATCTTCAGTTTTAATCCCTCCGTACCCGGAGCTCACTCCTGGCATCTCTGCTTATTCATTCGCGTATTCACTCATCAATATGAGTGAAGCACTGGATACGAGGCAGGAAACCTTCTAGGTATAGGAAATAAGAGGTTAACAAAACAAACATGGAGTCTTGCCATCAATGGGTAGATGGGAAATATTTAATATGTCAGATGACAGTGAGTGCTATGGAGAATACAGCAGGCCAGGGAGAGACAGCCAGAGTGGGGTAGAGGATGGCTTTTGATTTGGGGGAGGACTTACCAAGAAAGTGACATTTGAGTACAGATCTGAAGGAGGTGAGAGACCAAGTCATAAGGGTATCTGTGGGTGAAGTATTTCAGTCAAAGGGACCATTCACCATCAAGGCCCTGAGGCATGGGCATGCCTGGTTTGTTGGAGAGAGAAGGAAGCACCCGTGAGGTCGTATACTGTGACTGGAAACGGTTGATGGCAGTGGAGGTAGTAGAAGAGGACTTCAGACACATAAGGTAGGGTTTGCCATCCTGTGTGAGGACTTTGAATGTTACCCTGAATAAATTGGAGAGACTTAGGTGGATTCTGAGTGAAGGAATGGCATGGTCTGTACTGTGTTTCAACAGAATCCCTCTGGCTTTTTTTTAAACTTAAATTTTTTTATTTTTAGAGATGTGGGGTACAATTCAGGGTTAGGTATACAAATGTTTATTATGCAGGTTGATGAGGTGTGCCCCTCTTCTTGTTAATGAAGTGTGCCCCTCCTCCCCTGGCAATTTCCCACTCTTGCCAATCCCTTTCTTAACGTAATATGATAATTGTTCAAGGTCCGCTTATGAGTGAGAATATACGGTACTCTGTTCTTTGTTTCTGTGATAGATCATTGAGAATGATCTACTCTAAATCCATCCAGGTTGCTGCAAAGTCCTTCTTTATGGCTGCATAATATTCCATTGTATATATGTACCACATTTCTTTTATCCA
>NW_007252229.1:616135-751959 GCF_000164805.1 Carlito syrichta | reverse complement strand
AAATTGTCACACTGTTTTCCAAAGAGGTTGCACTAGTTTGCATTCCCACCAGCAGTGTAGAAGCATTCCTTTTTCTTTGCATCCTTGCCACCATCTTTGGTTATTTGTTTTATTAATGATGGCTATTCTTACTGGGGTTAGGTGGTATCTCCATGTGGTTTCTATTTGCATTTCTCTGATGATTAGTGAGGCTGAGCACTTTTTCATGTGTCTGTTGGCTGCCCATATATATTTCTTTTGAGAAGTGTCTATTCATGTCTTTTGCTCATTTTTTAACAGGGCTGTTTGTTTTTTTCTTTTGGCACATTTGAGTTCCTTGTAGATCCTGGATGTTAGACCTTTGTCAGATATACAGTTGGCAAATATTTTTTCCTGTTCTGTGAACTGTCTCCCTGCTCTCGTTCCTTTTGTTTTGCAGAATCTTGTCAGTTTGACGAGGTCCCAGTTTTCTATCTTATCTCCCCTCAGGCTTTTTGTTGACACTAAATTACAGGGACACATGTTTGGTGTTGGGAGACCAGTCAAGAGGTGATTTTAACAACCCAGGGGAGAGATGATTTTGACCTCTGTGAAGGTGGTGGTCAGCTTCTGGATATATTTTGAAGATAGAGCTAACAGAATGGCTCAAAAATTGAGTGTGAGTCATAAGAGAAAGAGAAGAATCAATGATAATTCCAAGGGGCCCTAACAACTGAAAGACTGGGGCTGCTTAATTGTTCTATTACTTGTCTACAGAGTGATTTGTTGCTAATATTTCCTAGATCTAACCCTGATGGGGAAGAAAAAGAATGTGTGTGTGTCAGCATGGTAAGGTTTGCATAAGTGGCTCCAGACCTGGTAATGGACCATTTGGAATCAACAGTTAGGAAGCATGATCTTCCTTGAAGGAAACATCTACCGGCACTTTCAGCCCCTAACAGTATTGCTGTTAAAAGTCTATTATACAGTTATGCATTTTTCCTTTGCTTATCTAAAGCCCATTTAAATACTTTAGTAAATACATTTCATGAAATATCTTACTTTTCAATTGAGTATCTTCAGCTGAATCTTGCAAAAAATATCAAAATAGAAAATAATGACTTCAAAGTTTAAAGTGAGGTTTACTGACCTCCTATCCTTCATCATCCTGTTCATAGGGAGGCAGAAAGGTCCAAGTTTGGAAACTCTGAGATTCACCATCTGTAATCTCAATGTCACGTTTTTCTGTCGCTGTGCTCTTGTTAACCCTTTCACAACCATCTTTGCCTACCAGCCTGGTCAGTTCAAGGATACATTCAAATTTGCATATGTGTGGAGATAACACATGGTGGATTTTGGATATCTTGAGGATTATTTCTTACTTTAGGTCCTCAAAAATAGAACAGAGGTGTCTCAACACCAGAAAAAATATAAGGAAATGAGGTCCAGAAAGGTAATCCAATTTTTAGCAGGAGATAAAAATAACTAAATTCAGCTAATCCCCTTGCTTTCTTGACAAGGTTGAAGCTTGGAGAGGTTCATAGAGATTTCCTGTTCCTCTGTCCTAAGCTCTTATATTAACCACCAAGGGAAATGCCACTGTACAAATGGCAAAATGAACATCATTCCATGTTTGCCAGCTGCCCTGGTAAGGGGTCTCCTTTATGCACCAGGAACTAATGACAATTTGGGAGAGTGTCTAAACCTCATCATTCTTATCTGACTGTCTCTGGCTTAGAATGTTTTCCTCTCTTGAGATCCTAGCCTTTCTAGTACTTACTGTCACTCTTTCCCAACTAGCAAAAAAGTGTGCTGAGGCATCATCTAGTCAACAAATACTGGCAAGATATGAGAGACCCAAGAGTGAACAAAGCCCTTGACCTCATGGGTCTTGTAGTGTAATCTAGAAGAAGAACAATAATCAGACAACATAATGTAATACGGAAACAGCAATGGTGGAGAAAAGTTCAAACATTGTGCAAGCAGACAGTGCTTTGACAGGAAGACTTCCTGGGGAAGGTAATATCTAATCTGAAATCTGAAGGATGAAGAGGGGTTAGCCAAATAAAAAGGTGAGTCAGAGTGAGGGTGTTTCAGATAGAGGAAACATACTGGAGGTGAAAGAGCTATCATATGTGGGATTTATTTTTATTTATTTATTTATTTTTTGAGTTGCAGTCTCACTCGGTTGCCCAGACTGGAGTGCAGTGGCCGCTCCCGGCCACCGCAGCCTCGACCTGCTGGGCTCCAGCGATCCTTCCGCCTCAGCCTTCCAAGTAGCCGGAATTACAGGCATGCGTTACCAGGCCCGGCTGATTTTTTGATTTATTGGTAGAGATGAGGTCTCGCTGCCCAGGCGGGTCTCGAATCCATGGGCTTAGGCAATCCACTCACCTCAGCCTCCCAAAGGCATGGGATTACAGGCTGAGCCACCGAGCCCGGCTTCATATGTGGGATTTATATGTCATGTTCATGCTACCCACCAGCATGGAGATTTCTATAGATGTTGGGGGCTTTGGCCTAGTTGGGTTGACCATCTTCATGATAGCTTGCCATTTTTGGTTCTGTTTCCTGAAGACCTCCACATGATTGTAATCTCAGGTCTAATTGCCCCTCTTCCTAATACAAGTCCATCTTGCCAACACCCAACCACAGGGAAAATCTGCCAGCTGCTTTCTCTCCTTGTGTTTCCAGGTGGTGATGTGGAAGAATGCCATAAAAATGAGCTGATTGACTCCTCTGAACAGGTTAGTTTACTCAACAGAGTCCACACCCTTGATGAGCAATCTTTTGTTCATCTAAGATTTTTTACCACATTCCCAGCCAAGGCCTCCCCTTCTAACAAACATCTGCTGAGCACCTACCAAATGCCAGATGTCAGGCAGTCTAACCCAATCTCCCCACCTCCCTCTGCACGGGTGATGACACTGGGTCCTGAGATGGGCTGAGATGGGCCACTGTGATGTGTGACTTCACCTCCCTGCCATTCCTGCATTTCTTCGTAAATGGTCCAACTTTCTTTAGAGAGGGGTTTCATTTCTCTCTGAAGTTAACATCTCTGACCACCAGATTTCAGATTAGATATCACCTTCCCCAGGAAGTCATCCTGTCAAAGCACTGTCTGCTTGCACAATGTTTGAACTTTTCTCCACCACTGCAGTTTCCTTACAGAATGTTGTCTGATTATTCCTCTTCTTCTAGACTAGACTACAAGACCCATAAGGTCAAGAGCTTTGTTCATTCTTGGGTCCCTCACACCTTGCCAGTATTTGTGGCCATTTGTGGTCCTTTCTTTAGAGAGAGGAGTTTAATTTCTCTCTGAAGTTAATATCTCTGACCACCATCACCATTGCTTTTCTTCATTTTTCTGCTCCTCTTCACTCAATTATTTCCCTCAGCTTACACATATTGAAGTTAGAAATAAATGTGTATGTTCTACATACTTTTAAAAAAAGGAGAAGAAAAAGAAAGGAAAAAAAGAGGAGAGGAAGGAAGGGAGAGAAGGAAGCAGGTAGGGAAGGAAGAGCATGGAAAGAGAAATAAAGGAAAAAAGAGAAATATTTCTCTTGATCTTGGTATTCCTTCAAGTCAAACCATGGTGTCATGTCTTTTCTCACAATACCACCAAACTTTCCTGAAGCATGTCTTCTGCCCATGCTAACTCAAGTCCCAACAGTCATTCCTGTTTCATTTTCTTTTTTCCTCCGAAGCTGCCTTGTTGGGAAGTTCCTATGAGGAGTAGTGTCCTGATGGAAAACAGGAAGCAGCAAAGAAATAAGAGGAAAAACACAATTCCAGTTGTCAAGTTCAGTAGTTTCCTGTATTCTCCATTGTCACAATTGACTTTGATGGCTGCTTCCTACTGCTGGGAGCTCCTCCCTGAAGGTGTTGCTGTTGCTTTCAGTTCCCTCCTCTTCCTCCTCCGCTTTACCTTTCTTCTCCCCTTCCTTTTCCTTCTCTGCCTCCTTCATCTCCTTCTCCTACATTTTCTTTTCTTTCTTTTTTTTTAAAGTACATTTAAGACTCTTGCCTGTCTCGCCTCCTTTTCTCTTTGCCTCAGGTGTAAGTGATCTTTCCAAGGACTGCACTGGCCCCGTCATTCATTTTCATGGAGAGTTATGGTCTCCAGGCTGAGGATTTCCAATCCTTTTTTCTTCCGAGCCTCAGGTGTGCATTTCCAGGTGTCTGCCAACCCCAAATGCAGGTACCCTTCTTCCTATACCTCCCCCTCCCGTCTCTCCTTCCTTGCCAGGCTCTGCTGTGCCCACAGTGAAGTTCAGTCATGCCTGGGAATGTCTGGCAAATAGTGGGTCGGCAGATCAGCAGCCAATTAGCATGAGAGACCCAGGAACCTTGTGAGACTTACTCATTCTCACAAGGTTCCAAGCCAAGCATGGTGGTTCATGACTCTGGGAGGCTGAAGCGAGAGGATGGCTTGAGGCCAGGAGTTTAAGACCAGCCTGGACAGCACAATTTTTTACTCTATAAAGGTAAAAAATTAGTCAGGTGTAGTGGTGTATGCTTGTAATCCCAGCTACGCCGGAGGTTGAGGAGGGTGAATCGCTTGCGCCCAGGAGTCTGAGACTGGTGAGCCATGAATGTGCAACTGCATTCTTGCCTGGGTGATAGAGTGAGATCCCGGCTCAAAAAAAAAATGGAAAAGAAAAAGGAAATTCCAGACAGACTTGATTGGCCCTACCAAAAGTCTTTAATCCTTATAGAGGCAAAATAATTTAAAATAATTTAAAGTAACATTTTATGTTTTTTATTGAGAATCATGTTTCAGCCCCTCCTTTAAAAAAACCAGCACAGAAACCTATGATCAGTTTGTGAAGTGCTCATATAATAAATGTTTATTATGTGTTATAAGAGAGTAGAAGATAGGAAACAAATTCTGCCCATGAAACAGAGGGGCAAGCAGAAGTTTTATGTAGGGTTTGTCATTTCATTGGACCTTAAAATATGACTAGGAAGGCTCTAATGGAAGAATAGAGGAAAGCCTTAGGCTAAATACAAAGCAGCAAAGAAATAATAGGAAAAACACAGAGATGTTAGACCAGATGGAATGTCTGGGAATTTTTAAAAATCTTTATGTCACCAGAACATAGGAGAGAAAAAGAATTAGAGCTGCACTGTGAAGGTTTTCAAGAATAAGGAGAATTGTAGTCAGATCTATGCAATAAGCAATCAGTTTAAAGGCAATGACTAGTGTAGACACAGCAGTGTGAGAGAAATGAAATAAAGGCCTAAAACAGGACAAGCATGTCCAACCTGTGGCCTGTGGGCCACATGCAGCCTGGGACAGCTAGTCATGTAGCCCCACAAAATCTTTTAACTGTGTGTTTTTTAGCATTCATTTTTTTCATACCCCATGTGTAGTTCCATTTTTGAAGTTCACCATCGTGCCTTATTCATGACATTGCTTTTTGGCAGCACATACATTTATGAGCAACTGTTTTCAATGATGAAGCACTTGAGCAAAATTCGAACAAACATTTCTGACAAGCACCTTGAGAACTCACTTAGAATTATGATCACTTCCATCAAACCAGACATTGATAGATCAGTTTTACAAAAACAAGGTCAAATTTCCCACTAGTTTTATATTGTTCTAATTTTTCTTTTTCTTTTTTTTATTATAAAGATGTGGGGTACAATTCAGAGCTAGGTATATAAACGTTGATTATGCAGGTACCTTGTTGATGAGGTGTTCTCATTTTTCTAAACTTTATAATAAAAAATAACAAAAGAAGTCTTATTATGTATGTACACTAACTATATTACATAACTTATGTACTGCCCAAGACAATCCCTCTTTACTCGGTGTGGTCCAGGGAAACCAAAAGGTCAGACACTCCTGGTCAAAAACAAGGAACCAAGGAACTGGCAGTGAGTGTGAAAAGAAAGTCAAGTGCAAGATCAAGTCTTCCCTGTTATGATAAGAGAAATGAGAAGGAACTGCACCCCACCCAACAACTTAGGTTGAGTGACTTGCTGGAATGTTACTGCAGTCATGGGGCCAGCAGGGGGTCCTGAGCTCTTCAGAAAAGACTGACCAGGCAGCTGTCCTGGCAGAAGCCTAGCTGATGTGTTTTTGGTCTGACAGATGATCCATGACTTAAATGGCAATGGGAAGGGACACTACTCTGTTCATTTAGGTTCTTCATTAAGGCTCCTCCAAGTTTCTATGCTGAATTGTAGTGATATACCTGCCCACTGCTAGATGAAGTTCTAAGACTCTTCCCTGAGTGATTTTGCTGATTAAATATCTTTATTATCAGGAGGTTTATTCATGGAAGTATCACAACAGAAAGCCAGCGTGACCATGGAGACCACCATGGTGAACTGCAAAGGTGCTGGTGATGTTCTGTTCTTTCTTAAGTTCAATATTGGTGGTTTAGGGTTCTCCAGAGAAACAGAAGCAATAGGGCGTGTGTGTGTGTGTGTGTGTGTGTGTGTGTGTGTGTGTGTGTGTGTAGAAAGAAAGAGAGAGAAATTTTTTTTTAGGAATTAGCTCACATGATTGTGGGTTGCTGTTACATTTAAATTCTGCAGATTAGACCAGTGGGCTGGAGCCCCAGCAAAGAATTGAAATGGCAGTTCCAATGAGAAGGCAGTCTGCCAGTAGAATGTCCCCTTTCTCAGGGGAGGTCAGTCCTTGCCTACTAAGGTCTTCTACTGATTGTATGAGACTCACCCAAATTATGAAGGGTGATCTGCTTTATTCAAAGGCTTCTGATTTAAATGTTAATCTCACCTTAAAAAAAAAATACCTTCATGTTGGATGCAGTGACTCAGGCCTGCGATGCCAGCACTCTGGGAGTCTGAGACAGGAGGATCGCTTGAGGCCAGGAGTTTGAGACTTGGACAACATAGCAAGACTTTGTCTCTACAAATATTTTAAAAAATTACCTGGGCATGATGGGGCACGGCTGTAGTCCCAACCACTTGGGAAGCTGAAGCTGAAGGATCGGCTGAGTCTAGGAGTTCGAGGCTGCAGTGGTCCGTGATCATGCCACTGCACTACAGTCTGGGCAACAGAGTGAGACTCCTACACACACACACACACACACACACACACACACACACACCTCCATAGAAATATCTAGAATATCTGGTACTGTAGCCTGACCAAATTCACACATAAAGTTAGCCATCACAGGTGTGTATACAAGTCTTCCTTCCTTAAATATAAATGTATTTATTTATTGTTTTATTAAAAATAAAAACAAAATCAATATCTTCCTTTCTCTTTCTCTCGGAGGTTGAGGTTACAGTTTAGAATACAAGATCCTAAGTTGGCTAAACAAGATTATGAAAGCCCCTGTGAACAAATAATACAATAGATTTTTTTTTTTTAAGATATATCAAACAAGGGCCTTTCAGAATGTGAGAGAATCAAATACATAAGGTGAAGGGCAAGGCATGGGCTGGACTTTTTTGTTCTCCCATGCTTGGTCTTGGCCCACATTATGAATCTCTCATTGATTCAGAGAGTTTTGAATAACGTTCCAATTGGTAGTAGGGCATTTGCTCAAGTGTTAGTTGAGACCTCAATAGAAGAATGTAGAAAATGTCCTAGGAATTGCCTTCGTCAGACAGACAGACTTAAGAGACAGAAAAGACCTGAACCTCAAGGAGCTGACTCTATTGCTGAGCCTGAAACTGCTTCTGCTGGCATATGCTGTCATGATCTCTTCCTCTGGAAAGTGCTACTGTTTAAATCCACCCAGGCTCTCATGCTTAATGTTCACACTAATGAGAATCATCTGTCATCTAGAAGATACATTTCTAGAACCCACAGAGGGTGCGGAGCAAGGCAAATATGTATTTTTCTCTGTTCATCAAATGATGTTCCTTAAAAATTATGTATTTTTGAAATTCCATAAATCAAATTGTATTTCAGATGACCTGGGGAAGTTCATTGTTAAAGAAGTCTGGTGATGACTCCTTTTACAATTTTGAGAATTGCTGTGTTCCTCTTATAAAACAGCGATGTGTCCTACACTATACAAGCCTGCAAAGTTCTGAATGGTTCTTGACCCGGTCCCTCAGTAGGTTGCCAGTTTTCATGAAATCCATTTGCCATCATTAGTATATAACCTTTAAAAAATTCTTGAAAACATTTTATGTGTGAACATTTTATTAAACCAGCTTTTACAAATGCTGAGACAGAGGTCTTGTATTATCCTTTTATATGCTCTTGATTCACATCGATTAATTTCTTTGATAAAAGAAAATGTCTTTGATATCTTGGATAATAGTTCTTTGCGTCAAAACTGGTTAGAATGAAATGGGTTTAACAAAAAAGAATTTCCTAAA
Organism: Carlito syrichta; assembly: GCF_000164805.1. Classification (NCBI taxonomy): domain Eukaryota; kingdom Metazoa; phylum Chordata; class Mammalia; order Primates; family Tarsiidae; genus Carlito; species Carlito syrichta. The sequence continues at coordinate 743,679 of NW_007252229.1, read as the reverse complement.
GTGTCTGTGTGCTTTAGCTGTTAATTTTTGAACTGTCTATGGCCTATATGGCAATTTTCGCTCAACACTCTTCCTACACTCCAGCATGTCAAGAGGATATCTCCAAAGATGTCAAGACGTAATTAGCCCCAGTGAATTATATTCTTATGGTGATGATATTCTAGGCAGTGCTCGAGTTTGGATTGGACTTGACCCCTGGTGACTTCAACTTCTGAGGGCTGCTGTTTCTTCCTCTGGAACAGGAAGTTGGCTGAGATGCCTTCTAAGGTTAGTTTGGCTTCTAACACTGTAATTATCTGACCAAGTTCTGGTTTCCACTTTCTCTGTTTTATAATTTCACAACAATGTCAACAGAAGAAAATTCTACCAACTTCCCCCTAGGTCTGCATATTCCTCATAAAACCATATATAGAAATGTTTTCATTCTTGGCATCAAATTTTGATTTAAAAACTTACTCATTTTTCTATCGATCCTGACGTTGGATTTTATTGCCTATCTTCTTGATTTGAGTGAGTCCTTCCAAGTAATTGCTATACTCCTTCATTTACACCTGTGGGTGTTTTACCCCTCTTCTACATCCTGCTGCTTCTTTTACTTGAATGTCCCTGATCACTCCAGCAGTGAGCTCTCTTCTTCTAAACCTCTGATTTAGACCTATCATGTGACATTTGCTTTCACTTTCACTTTTTTTTTTTTTAAACTGGTGTGATTGGATAAGATACTTTGTATGATTTCACTTTTTAAAAATATAATTTAAACTAACAAAGTATAGTGGACACAAAACAAACATATGATCCTACCATTCAGAATGAATAACAGTTACCACTTTGAATGACACGATTTCAATCTCTTGTTTCTTTGATGAAATATCATAGACATCATTAAAGTCCCCTTCAACACAACTCCAAGTCTCATTTCTAGAAACTACATGTATATGTGCAAACTTCCAGATTCTTTAAAAAAAACTTGAGCCGGGCTCGGTGGCTCAGTCCATAATCCCGCGCCTTGGGAGGCTGACGTGAGTGGATTGCCTGAGCCCGCGGGTTCGAGACCCGCCTGGGCAACTGGGTGAGACCCCATCTTTACAATAAATCAAAAAATTAGCCGGGTGTGGTAGCGCGCACCTGCAGTTCCAGCTACTTGGAAGGCGGAGGCGGAAGGATCGCAGGAGCCCAGTAGGTCGAGGCTGCGGTGACCAGGAGCGGCCACTGCACTCCAGTCTGGGTGACAGAGTGAGACTCCAACTCAAAAAAATAAAAATAAAAATAACCCTTGTATCTGTGTTCCTGCTTTTTTTGCCTTTTAACTAATGTGCATGACTTTCATGGTATGCCAATATAGACTTCCACACCTGGGAAAGGTAGAAATGTGGACCTGATGGCTCTTCTAGGAGGAAGAAGTTATCCAAGGAAGTGCTTCCTTTTTCATTTCCTGGGTATAAATAAGGCTACGCAGGGAAAATCTACCAAATATTTTAACTACCCTAGAAATCTCCCAAGGTCTTTCTAGCTTCCCTCTTCATTTTTGCCAAGAATTCAGTACTTTCCTGTTGAGCTTTGCTGCTGAAAACTCATTGTCAAGGCATTTCCTTAGCAGCCGTTCTGAGCCCATCTGCTTGCTTCAAAATCACTTATTTAGCTGACCTTTGGCCAAGATTGCCTTAACGCACCCCAGCTTTACTAAACTCTCCACCGGCTTCCTCCTTGACTCTAGGCCCCTGATCTCCATTTTTGTAGCGCATCTTTAGAAAACCTGTTATATATAAATATTTTCTCAGTCCCTTTAACATATACATATTTTAAGAAGTCTCTTGTCAGTTTTACAAACTATGAATGACTTTCTCAAGAATCTTTGAGCCATCTCTTTGAAATGTGACCATCAGCCAGATGCGGTGGCTCATGCCTGCAATCCTAGCATTTTGGGAGGCAGAAACGAGAGGATGGCCTGAGTTGAGGGGTTCAAGACCAGCCTGGGCAACTTGGTGAGACCTTATCTCTACAATGAATCAAAAATTAACGGATGTGGTGGCATGTGCCTGTAGTTCCAGCTACTTGGAAGACTGAGGTGGAAGGATCACCTGAGACCAGCAGGTTGAGGCTACAGTGGCTGTGAGCATGCCATTGCACTCTAGCCTTGGCAATAGAGTGAGACTCTGACTAAAATAAATAAATAAATAGATAGATAGATAGATAGATCATCAAAGGTGATAGCATCCTTATCTCTATCTCCCACTGTCTGTGGAAGGGTTGGTGGTATCATACTTAAGCTGTAAAACTGCCTCCTGACACAAAGATATGAGAAAGTATACTCTTCTTTTGGATAAGGCCAGCTAGTCACACATTTTGTCTGTGTTCTCCCTCTCAGCTGCAACACTTCACAATCCTCCTGTCCTTTGTTTCAGTGGACATGAGTTTCAGCCTCTTTCCTCTATTGCGGTAGCCTTGAATAGAGTCTTCCCTTCCTGTTCAACATTGCCCAGTGCAATTTTTTGCTTTGACGCTTTCAATTTCTACCCAAATCAAGATTCCTAATTCATAATGGTTCTTCAAATGAAACGTCAAAATGATCGTACTTGTAATCAGACTCTAGTAAGTAATATTACATGAATTGTCATGACTCTCTCTTAAGTATCCTGGGGACTTTTATATTATTTTTTAAACAGTTATATGTTAATTCACATGTATTTATGAGCTTTCTTCAAGCAATGTAACAGCAAATAATTTAAATATTTCAGGCAATAGGGCAGAAATATTTTTGGTTAATAAGACAATTTTGAACCGTCCTATAAAGCTTTGTGTCCCTGGCTCTCAATTTTAGCTACACATTAGAACCACCTGAGGAATTTTTGTTAAATGCTGTGGAGTCCCATGCCTAGGGATTCCAATTTCAGTGGTGCAAGTATGAGGTGGTCACAGGGATTTTAAAAAGCTTCTCAGTTGACTCTAACTTGCAGTCAAGGTTAGGAACCACTAACTAAGTTTTTCATAATTCTTAGAACCACCTCTTTTATCTCTGAATTCGACACTACTTGGGAATCAGCTTTGTGCCACATACTGTCTAGATACTAAAATGAACGTGGCATGGACTCTGCTTTTCAAGAAGCACTCAGAGTAAAGGGAAAGTCAGGCGGTAAATAAAAACTACAATACATTAAGGACCCTCATAGACGTTTATCCGAAGAGTTCTGGAAACACAGATGAGGTAGGTATTAAAATTCTCTGGGGATTGTGTTTGACTTAATTAGGTCAACTAGATGTGCATAGAGTAGGATGCAGGAGAATGGAGACAAGACTCTAGGCAAAGTAAACAACAGAAACAAATAAACAAACACTTACAAGGTCCAACAATTAGGTTCATGAACCAGCCTAGAAAAAGTGCCACATACCTCATTGCTGAATAGCACTATGGTCACTCAAGTAGTACTCCCCTTGAGAAACTATGCACCAATGCCAATGCCTATTCCACCTGTCAAAGCAATTTTGGAACTCTTTTTCTGGAATGGTCATCAGAGCTACTGTCTTATTTGTTGAGGACTGACAATTAAGTTTGTGAACTTGCCACCTTGCACTTACGCTGGCAGCACTGTACAAATAACTATATTGGAACACCCTCCCTGCTCACTTGATTTGGCCCCCAATGACTTTTTTCTTTACTCGAAGATAAAATAAATTTTGAAGGGAAGATACTATTTTAATGTCATTCAGGACATCAAGGGTAATATGACAAACTCTGGGGGACTGGTTATGATTGCATTCCTGTGTACCTCATGCCCAGCTAATTTTTTGATTCACTGTAGAGATGAGGTCCTGAACCCCTGGGCTCAGGCAGTCCTCTCTCCTCTATCCCCCAAAGTGCTGTGGTTACAGGTGTGAGTCACCATGCCTGGCTAAGAATTTTTTTGTCTTACAAAAAATAATGAAATAAAAAGGTGTTAACAACACTTCTTAATTATATTTATTTATTTATTTATTTATTTATTGAGTTGGAGTCTCACTCTGTCGCCCAGACTGGAGTGCAGTGGCTGCTCCCGGCCACCGCAGCCTCGACCTGTTGGACTCCGGTGATCCTTCGACCTCAGCCTTCCGAGTAGCCAGAATTACAGAAACGTGCTACCATGCCTGGCTGATTTTTTGATTTACTGTAGAATGTCTCGCCAAGTTGACCAGGCGGGACTTGAACCCGTGGGCTCAGGCAATCCACTCACCTCAGCCTCCCAAGGCACGGGATTACAGGCTGAGCCACCGAGGCCGGCCTTAATTATATTTAAAGCTCTAAAAGAAAGACAAAGGTTTTCAGTTTATTAAGCTCATTCACCAGATGAAATTTGAAATGTATCCAACCAACTTCCAAGAAATAGTGTAATAGGCAACCAAATCTATCTAGGTTTATATAGACAAAATAAAACTTAGTACTTCTCAAATCTTTGCCAATTAGCCATTCATAACATCTTTCAATGCAACAGAACCAATGATAATGCAACATTTAAGTATTTCCTATATGGTTGCAAGATAATAATTAAGCCTCTTTCTTCTCAATAGTTTATGAACAGGAATCATTTAATGTAGATTGCAATGCAAATAATGAATCACATACATGCTGCAACACATCTAATTAAGGTGAATAAATTAGTCAACTTCAAGTCATGGAATAACTTGAAAAGCAGGTTTGAATTGAGAAAATAAATGAGAAAAGATATAGTTTCTTTTAATTAAAGGATGACAAACTCTGAATAATGAGTTCGCATATTTTCTTTATGCCTCAAATATTTGTTGGAAATTGTAATTACTGAAGATAATGTGGTTAGTTCGTAGGTCTTAAAAGCATGTAGCCCCAGAATTTGGGGAGAAACAGAAGTTTATCAGAAGTAAACTAGTAAATCTTAACTCATAATGATGGGGAGCAATAATTCCCAAGTAATCCTTTGGAACAGAAATTTCTAGCATTTCGTTCATCTTGGTTGAGAGTCCACATGGAGTAATTATAAAGCTATCTAGTAAAGGGGGGGGTAAACAGATTTTTCTGTATAGTCAAGAGGAAAAGATATTTTATTCTTTCATTAACTAGAAGTATTCCTGGAATGAAAAAGGGCCAGAAGGTCATGGCAGTTTGGAAAAATACTTCAGGTTTACTCCCTTTTCATTCACTCAGTCCTATATTCACTGGGCATCCTTATGATCTATAATTTGGTTGACCAAAGGAACTTGTGGATCAAGAAAAAAACATCTTACAGAGAAACAATTCCTTTTCTGTGACATTTTGGTTTATCAATTAGACTCTTGAGAGTTTGGTTATAGTCAGTCTCTTCTGAATGAAATGATGAGATTGAGTTTGGGTACATTAAAAGCTGAAAAACAGACCTTACTTTTAATAATTCTGAATTAGTAAAATCCAGAGGCTTACTTAAACAGCCATCTAGCCAGATTCTCCTCTGCTTTTTTCAGATATGACTGCTAGAATTACAGATTTTAATCTTACCTAATTGTGAGAATAAAATGAAAAGGAATTGATCGGATTACTAGCCTCTCAGATTTTCCTCTTCCTACAAATCTGAATCAATACTCTTTTGAGGCTGGTACAAGATGTTCATTAGACTCCAGTTTGACATTTTGTTGGTGGTAGTAGTGAATTATCAAGCATGGCAGCCCTTCATGAAAACGTGGAGGGGAATTGTTTATGGAGTTGATATGTCTCCTCTTAGAAATCTTCATTTGTGTTTCAAAAGGCATGATTGTGGCTGAGACAATTATATGCTTATGAAATTTTGCTTGGTTTGGCTTGATTTTTCACTTCTAGCCACACAGCTAAATAATATGCTTAAAGTTTCTTTGCAGTTTGGTGCTGCCACGAAACTGGGTTCTGATTGATGAAATGTCAGTAAGAGTGATACATGTCATTCTTAGATCTGGCACGTGAAAACTTCCTCTATGATCTTTCCTGTGGTACCTCTTTCCCTAACGATGCCTGAGTGAACAGAACTCTGAGGTCTTAAAGTCTAGAAAAGCTGTCTAAATGCTTCCACCTGCATGTATTAGATTGTTATGTAAGAAAAAAAAAAAACCCAAAACCCCAAAACAGAATATTATGTCAAACGAGTAACATATATGCTCTGCTTTATTAAAGTAATGAATCGACTCTGATTAATACATAAATTGGTACAAAGAATGGGAGGCAGCTGCAGTAAAACATAAACTAAGGAGTTGGCTTTGTGGCTGTCAGTAGGCTGGACATCTAAGGGATCATGTTATGCAGGGCCTCTAACAACATGGAAGGTAGGCTGCCTTCCCAACTGAGACTACAGCACTAGACAGTGGCATGGAAAACAGATGATCATCAGTGCAACTGGTCCTTGTTGGTTGCATTTAGTGAGTGGTTGGAGGAAGGGAATGGTTCAGGGAAGCTTTGGCTGACTTGAAAGCAAAAATTATAGAAAATCATTAGAGTCATAATTTGTCATATCTTTATTAAAATATTTAAGATATTTTAAACGAAAAATCCAGAAATACTAAAAGAAGAAAACCAAGACCATCTTTAGTCCCTCAAATGAAAGATAACCATTGCTACAATTTTGTATATTCCTGTGTCCAGGGATTTTCACACTATATACACACACACACAAAATGGAGACCACATGAACCAATGTCTTTTAGATAGAATTAGGCTGAGTGATCTTGGCAGGAAGCTCATCATAAAAGAAGCTTCATAAGAGGGAAGTACTTTAAGGTTTTATATGATGCCCATGGGTAGTCCTAGATTTGAATCATACATTTTTTAAATTAATAATAGTTATTGTGAGCAAGTTTACATTCTACTAAATATTCTTTATAAAATCATTTTTTTGTGGTTACATTTTATGTTTATGTTATATCATAATTTGTTAAGCCTATGACTTATTACTAGTGATTTGCTATTGTAAGCAATGTACAAATGAATATTCTTAGAACCAAATATTCTTATATATTTCTAGAACTGGAATTTCTGAGTCAAAGAGTATGTAAATTTTGAATACTTTATGTATGCAATCACAACCCTCTAGAAAAATTTTGCTCATTTATATTGTCAGCAGCAACATGTGGGGTGCTTATTTTTCAAATTTATACTATTATTTTATGATTTGGCTATTTAATCTTTGCCATTTTGATCATGGGCATAGCCCAAGACCAGAGGCCTTAGTCTGTGGATACAAATTAGGCCACATGAACCAATGTCTTTGTTAGATAGAGTTAGGCTGAGTGATCTTGACAGGAAGCTCATCATAAAAGAAACTTCATGGGCAATTCCTAGCATTCCCTCCCACTGTGGGAGCTTTTCTGTCTTCTCAATACATCCTACTTTCTCAAAAAAAAAAAAAAAAGAAGTTTCATAAGAGGGAAGTACATTAACGTTTCACATGATGTCCATGGGTAATCCTGGACTAACATGGTGTTAGGCATAGACTCCACAATGTCAAGCACCTTGATTCTGTTACCCCTCTGAACTTGATCCATGACCTCCTGGTCCACAAATGACATCTAGAAAGCAGAAACAAAGAAGAAGAAAGCACATGGTAAATGTAGGGTTTTCCTTAAGCAAAAAGTGCCTACAAGTGCTACATAACACACACACTTTTATCCCAGTGGCCAGCCCTCGGATACTGACCATCCCAGCTGCAAGGCAGGCTGGGAAATGGAGCCAGCCATCTTTCTGGCAAACTTGTGCCCTGGTAACATTATGACTGTGGAGAAAGGGGAGTGCATTAGCTTTCTACGGCTGCCATAACAAAGTACCACAAACCAGGTGACTTAAACAACGGAGACTTATTGTCTTACAGTTCTGGAGGCTAGATGTCAAAAGTCCAGGCATGGGCAGGGCTGGTTTCTTTTGAAGGTTCTGAAAGAAGGCTCTGTTCCTCTGTTCTATGTCTTTCTTCTTGGCTTGATGGCTGTCATCTGCCTAGATCTTTTCATCTTCTTTTCCCCCCCATGTGTCTATCTTTGTCCAAATTTCCCCTTTTTGTAAGGACATCAGTTGTGTTTGACAATGGCCCAGCCCAATAACTTTGCTTCAATTGCTTACCTTTGTAAAGACCCTATCATCAGATGAGGTCACATTCTAAGGTCTTGGGGTTTTGAACTCCAACAATGAATTGTGGAGGGACACAATTCAACCCATAACAGAGAGCACAGATATTGAGAACAGCTAGAAGTCTTGACCAATATGTCAAATTGAGAAGGTCCTTAGCTTGTATCCAAAGGATTGGAGAAACTTCTTCCACCACTCCCCTCCCCAAGTCAGTTACTAAAGGGTGTTCAGGGCTGGGCATGGTGGCTCATGCCTGTAATCCCAGCACTCTGGGAGGCTGACGCAAGAGGATTGCTTAAGGTCAGGAGTTCCAGACCAGCCTAGGCAGTGTAGCTAGACCTCATTGCTACAAAATAGCAAAAAAATTTAGCTGTGCATGGTAGTATGTACCTAGCTACTTAGGAGGCTGAGGAAGGAGGATCACCTGAGTCCAGAAGGTGGAGGCTGTGGTGAGCTGTGATCACACTACTGCACTTTATCCTGAGTGCCAGAGTGGGACCCCAACTCAAAAAAAAAGGGGTTGGTTGAGGAGGAATTCAGAAAGATTAATCATGTTTTCTTTACCTTTTCTTATCAAGGTACCTCGCCTGACCCACCTGTCTGCTGCTTATGAATACTTTGAATCTGTGGCATAGGATGTGTGTGCATGTGTGTGAATGTCTTGTTTTGTCCCTAGGGCTCCAGGTGGGCACTACTTGTGTCTCAAGTAATACTATTACTGTGAAAAATAAGTTACCTTTTACTACAGGCCAACTGCATTCTGGGTGGTATGTTTAACACTTCATGTGCACTATTTTATTTGCGCTTCAGAATAGCTTTTTTAGGTAAGAGGTGGTTTGATCCCCATCACACGTGGTACAGGGAGTCTTCCCGCCTTGCCCAAGTTTGTGCCGCTGGCAAGTGGTGGAGACATAATTAGAGGCCAGGACTGTGTCACCCTAGAGCCTGTATACCTCCCTCCCAACAGTCTTTCATCAGCACAGAAGCTATTGTCTATGACTTTATCTTAGTCAAGGCTTGAAGTCCCTGATGGATTGGAAATCGGGTGCTTTACCATTTCTTTTAGCCTGCATTTTACTTCTACAGCTCTTTCTCTTCCACACGTGTCTATTTTACAACCAAGTTCTTTAGATCTTGACTCCAAAACAGACTTCTTCCATTTGTGTCGTGCTCCAATCTGAGCCCCTGGAACTCTACAGTCTGAGGGTGCGAACTGGATCATAGTACCCCGACTGTCTATATTAGTTAGAGTTTGTCTGGAGTATTATCCAAATTGGTTTCTCTTCTTTTACTCGTGCCCTCTGAGGTCTGTTTCTCATAGTGGCTCTGTTTTCCAGATGTAACCAGTTAAAAATGCGAACCAGTCCACATCATTTCACTGATTAAAATCCCTGCCCGCATCTCTGTCATTGTCTCTACCACTCTGGTCTTGCTTCCTGCAGTCCAGTCACACAGCCCTTCAGGCATTCTTGAGCAAGGCAGGCTCTCTCCTACCTCAGAACTCCTGCATTCTGTTGGAACCTCTCCTCCTGCCCAGTTATTTGCCTTCATGTCTCTTTCTCAGCCTTGTGCCTTATATAGCCACTTCTCATTGAGTTGCTTCTGGGCCAATCTAAAGTATAATTCTACCATCCCTCTCTAATACATGACTCTGTTTCATGTTTTTCAAGATACTCGTCAGTTGATGTCATTATCTTCATTGTCTGCTTTTTCATTATCTAAGAGCCCCTTTTAGACAATGACCTCAAAACCAGGTGAGTTACTGCCCATTTGTTTTTGCATTCTCAGAGCCATTGGAGTGCCTAGTGCATAGTAGATGTTCAAGAATGATTGAATGAATGAAGCCATGGTGCACCACATTCCATTCTCCTTCCACCTCCAAACTCACTGAAATTAACCTCAGAAAGAAGCACTAAGTTAACTCTTTCACATCAGCAAGCTTGAATCCCAGTTTCAGTTCAGCAAGCAAGGGTTTACCTGAGCTCTTCCAACATCTCTCCCAGCCTCATTCACTGACCCACATCCTCTTTACTGTTCACCAGACTAGTTGGGTACTAGATGCAGATCACATTCCCAGGATGGAGTCAGTCCAACACTCTGCTTTAGAGGGTAAATAAGGAGATTCTTTGCTTTCTAGGACCACTAACCATTGGCCAGATAACAGAAGAGGAAGGAAGTCTACTTAGAAGGAAATCCAATAATATTTTCTATGTGCCAGGCCAGACTTCAAGAACTTTACATGCATGTATATCAATTTACAACAGCCCTGTAAATTCTATGCAGTCATGATAACCAATCACAGATGAAGAACCAGAGACACAGTGGTGAAATAGTTTGCCTAATGTTACATAGTCATTTGCAGAGCTGGGGTTTGAACGTAAGAAGTCTATCTCCAGAGTCCATGCTTTTAGACATTACTACAGTACAAATAAGATTTGGTAAAGATGGAGACCAGAGTTCACTTAGTAGATACAGGACTAGAAGAGACAAAAATATGTTTGAAAACCTCTCAGATTACACACATAAGAACAACCTCTTACTAATCAAAAGGCAGATATTAAATTCTCTCTCTCTCTCTCTCTCTTTGTTAACTACTTTAGAAGTCATAATTGTTACAAGTTAAATTTTGTTACATCCAAATTCCAAAGAAAACACCAAATTCTTCTTGGTACTCAGTGTTGCTTGGAAGATAAATCAGCACCTAATTGTGTCTTCTGACTACATCCTGGGCCCTGCTGGGTGTGTTACTTTGCCTCATTTAGTAATCTGTTAGATGGCCTTAAGTAAGTCATATAACCTCAAGTGTACCTCCTTTTCTTCAGCAGGGGCAGTGAGTATGTAGCCTGAGGTCACCATTCCTGGATTCAGATCAGTGACTTAGCAACTGCTACCTATGTGGCCTTCGACAAAGTATGCATCACTTCACCAAACTTGTTTCCTTATCTGTACCACCCACCATACAAGGCTGTAGTAAGATAAATAAGATAAAATACATGAAATGTTTGGCATATAGCAGATGCTTGATATGTATTTGTCTATCAATTACCACAATATACAAAATTTATTTTTTTTCTTAAAACAGATCTTACCCATCAATAGATTTCCCATCAGACTTAGAGTAGGTAGAATATTTCCAGATTCCTCGTTTTAACTATTACTTGAGGAGCTTCTATTCACAAAGTGTCTTAACGTAATTCCATTTCAGTTAGGACACCTCCAATTGTCCACTTCTATCTGCATGAAGAGTTAGAAAGTGGTAAATATTTTAAGTGAAGGACAGATAAAGTACCATGAAAATTCAGAGGGGTAAAAATTACTTTCACCTTCAAGAGTCAGGGCACCAAGCAGAGAGAGGGTGACAGGGCTAGACCTTAAAGACTGCTACCAATGAGTAACTTTTCTCTGCATAGACCACAGGCTGAGTAATTACTTTCTTATCTGGTATATGCTTCACCACTTTATGCCACTTTTATGATTAAGCCTACAAATTAGATTGAAGTTCCTGTTTCTGTCTGCTAGCTATTGTCCACTTTTTCATGACAGGGTTGTCTTATTAGTCCCGAATTTTCCAACACCTGATAAAAGTAACAGCTATAATAATGATAGAAACAATGGAAAGGCTCTTTGGACTTCAGGTGTAATCCAACTTCAGAGTGTGGCTTTAGAGTCTTATTTTGTTTTCCAGGCTGTGCCTCTTACTTAGGTTGGGTAATTGACACAATACAGGACCTGGGTAATTGACACAATACAGGACCCCGAGTTAAATTTGAATTTCAGATAACAACGAATACTTTTTTAGTGTGAGTACATCCAGGCAATATTTAGAGTACACGTATAACAAACTATTATTCATGGTTCATCTGAAGTTTCACATTCAACTGGGCTCCCTGTATTTTTATTTGCTAAATCTGACGACCCTAGTGATTTCTCGGACCACGTTTGTTGTCTGTAAATGGGGATGAGAATAGTGTCCTCTTTTTAGGATAAGCTATATAAAGAACCTTGCTCAGGGTTAACCTTTAATTTACCCTCCTATTTGGAATACTTGAGTAGAAACATAGGTTAAAACTCAAGACAATGACTCTGAGCACACCCAGATATATGGTTATCTTTATTAGACGGTTTTCTTTTTCTTTTCTTTCTTTTCTTTTTTTTAGTCAGAATCTCTCTCTGTCGCCCAGGCTGGAGTGCAGCGGCACTCTCCCGGCCACCGCAGACTCTACCTGCTGTGCTCAGGCGATCCTTCTGCCTCAGCCTTCCAAGTAGCTGGAACTACAGACGCGCGCCATCACGCCGGGCTGATTTTTTGATTCACTGTGAAGACGAGGTCTCGCTAAGTTGCCCGGGCTGGTCTCCAACCCATGGGCTCAGGCAATCCTCTCGCCTCTGCCTTCCAAAGTGCTGGGCTGACAGACGTGAGTCACCGCGCCCGGCTTTTAGACGGTATTCTAAAGAGTGGAGAGAAAGCTCTGTGGAACTCTGAAAAACGTTGCAGACGGCGTGGAAGGATCTGTAAATCTGCCTTCACAGTGACAGAAGGTGGCTGTTTAAGCAACATCTCCCGTGGTTACAGGGAAGGCGGGGCTCTGTCCGGGCAGGCGCACGAGGTCGCCGGCGCCTCCACCCCGCCCCTCTCCGTCGGAGAGTCACGTGATCCAGCCCGCTTTTAAGGGCCGCGGGCGGGCCTGGTCACGTGACCCACGTCCCGTCTGCGCACCGGGATGGAGCCGGAAGAGGGGACGCCCTTGTGGCGGCTACAGAAGCTGCCGGCTGAGCTGGTCCCGCAGGTGAGGCGGGGGAGGCGGGGGAGGCGGGGGAGGCGGGGGTGGCGAGGGTGGGGGACAGGCCTGGTGCGACCCCGACGTCTTCGTGGGCTTCCCTGGGAAGGGCCGCTGCAGGGGCGTGATTCGGGGTGGCCGGGCCTTTGCGGCCTCTCGGGAGCTTAGGAGGACTCGCCTCGGGCGCCACCTCCGCGCCCGGCTCGGAGCGGGGTTTCCCCGGGCTCCGCGCGCGCAGCGGCACCCGGGTGGGGACGACACATCTGCGCCCACGTGTGGGGACCCCGGGACCCCGGGCTGGGGGTGAGCTCGTCACGTCGTCCTCGGAAGCTTAGGACGTGGAGCTAGTGGTGTGCAGCTGCCTCTTGTACATTTCATTCATTCATTGCATGAATGAACTTACACCTCCCAAGAGTTCCCTGTTCACCCGACACCGGGCTGGGTGCAGGAGCTACCGTGGTGACCTGGACCTGCACCGGCCCTGTCTCCTTGAAGGAGACAGAAAAATACTTGGTAAGGCTACGAAGGAAGCGAAGTAACTGGGCAACTTTAGTTAGAGTGGGCTCAAGGGGTGACAGATCCGTTGACACCTGGAGTCCCTGAAGGAGCCTGGTTTGGGAGGTTCTGGAAAAAGCAGCCTCATTAATTTGTTCTCCAGGGTTTCATTGAAGTCGACCATGTACTGACGCCCTGATGGGACGAGGTAAGATGGTGAGTGAGATACAGCCTGTGCCCTGGTGGAGCATTTTTTATACGTCTCCCTTTCTGCCTTCCTTTTCCCCCTGTTCCATCTGCACTGGGGAATTAACCTCCTGCTTGGATCAAGAAAAACCACTTTCATTGTTTTCTCTGATTTTACAAGTGAGGGACGTGGTATGTCAGTAGAAGGTTTGAGTAACTTGCCCAAGGTTGTCCAGCCAGTAAGCAAAGCTGGAACATGCTCAGATGTAGAGGTGGTGAGTCTTTCCCTAGCGTTCCGCTCTGCTATCCTCATCCTACTACCTAAAGCCCATAACTTTGACTGCTGTTGATGACTCCCAGATCTCTGCGTCCAGCTAAAAATCTCTTTCCTGAACGTCAGACTTCTGCCACAGGGACCGCAGAGCAAATTGAATATGTTCTTGACAGGGCTTCTCATCTTTCCCACTGGAACTGCTCCTCCCATGGCCTCATTTTTGGTTTGTGTCAGCACTGCTTTTACTCAGTTACTCCACCAGTTCTGAGTTTCACCCTTGGCCTCTCCTTTTCAAGTATCTTTTACTCCTGCAAACTGCCTCCATGTTGAGTGTCCTCAACAATTTAGGCCTCCACATTCTTTTGCTCTTTAACCAAGATGGTGTCTTTGATCTCATCCTCTCTTGTTTTCTATCTTTATGTCTCCCAGCCTGTTGGACGCAGATTGAAGTCTGGACTCTTTGGGGCTGTATTCCAGGCCCTTTGTCATTTGCCCCTGCCCATCTCTCCAGTCTTGTCTCCTGTTCCATTCCCCCACCTCCCAAATTGCTCTTTTACCCCAAACCAAGCAGTGTGACTTTTCACTTTAATCCTATGTTTGTGTAGTTGCTAGACCAAAGAGGCCCTTCTCTCCTGCTTGCCTGGCCAACCACTCATTGTTTTAGGACAGCCTCTTCCTTGCTCCCTCTCTGTGCCCCTTTGCACCTTCCATAAGCATATACTATAGCTTCTGTCCTTCTCAACTGTCCTTCTCAATTTATATGTATGCCCTTTTAAAAATAGACTAAAGCTCTGCTGTCATAGACTAAGAATAAATAAACTAAGAATAAATTTTCTTATTTGTAAAATGGGAATAATAACAGTGGTTACCTCATGGAATTATAGTGAGGACCAGGACAGGGCTTGGTACCTAGTTAGGGCTCCAGAAGTAGTACCTATTAGAGTCACTTTTTCTTTGTATTTTATTTCCATTACCTTATTTAATCTGGAATAACTGGAATGAAATGTTCATTACATATTTGTAAATGAATTAAAAGCATATTTCAAAAAGACAGTGCTTTTATTTTTCAGTTTGAATTCTGGGCCTTGCTTTAGCATAGAAGCAACATGAGACAAGATGGACTATATGTGGGGAATTTTGACTGCATTCTAAATTGTTGGTTGATTTATGGTAAATAAAAATCCTGTTTGCATAGTGCATTAGCCACCATTTGGAAGTAGAAGTCACCAGTTGCTTGTTTCTGTTCTGATATGTATGGTATTGTAAGAAAAGAATTCTTGCTTAAAATGATGTGGAAGATGAGCTAGGGGAAAAGAATTGGAAGACTTGTTACTTACAGTTATTTCCAAGTCATTCGAGTGCAAATCTCCTCTTCTACAGATATCCCCTGGGAAAGATAACCATATGAAACATTTTTCTAGAGTAGTACTGGCATAGTAGGTGCTCAGTTAATATAGGATGAAGGCGTGATTGTAGGACTAGGATTTAAATTAGCTAGTTTTGTTCCAGAATCTGTGGGGTGGGTTTCTGTAGTCCTAGCTATCTGGCTGAGGTGGGAGGATCGCTTGAGCCCAGGAATTCAAGTCCAGCCTGGGCAACATAGAGAGACTCCTCTAACTCTAGAAAAAGTTATGAGTGTTGTGAAAATGGAGACAAAGGAAAATGACACATAGATTGCAGTAAACAACTTTGGTATAAATCTGTACACTTTGTTTGATCAACAGTATAAATAAGACGTCTAAGGATCCTGAGGTGAAGGAAGCATTTATACTTACCTTCATTTCAGAAATATTGGAAAACAACAGTTTTTTTTCATATAACTTATACAATTATTTTAGCTTCTGAAGGTGAATATAATAGAGAGTATACTTTAACATTAGCTACTCTTGCAGATAACATGAACTTTTCCCAACAACATTTGCTAGCTACAAGGAAGATATATTTTTTTAAAAATTATTTTACTTGTAAGTACATTTATTTCCTTTTTTCTCTCTAGCTTCTTCACAAAATAATTGATGGCATTTGTGGCCGAGCATACCCTCTTTACCAGGATTATCAAAGTGTTTGGGAATCAACAGAATGGATGCATGTTCTAGAAGATCTTACCAAGTTTTTCAAAGCTGTAGTTGGGAAAAATTTATCTGATGAAGAGGTAACTTCACATTTCTATAACTTATAATAAAAACATAAATAAATTATGCTCATGTTTTTCTTGCATTGTTCTTTAGGGCACCATATAATACAAGGACCATAATCAATAAGTAATATATATTATTTAACAACAGAAATCTCATAACTGTGAGTAAGTGGAAAATCCGATTATGGAGGTTCTGAGTTTTTGCAGTTTTGTTTTTGCAGTTTTGTTTTACTCTTTGAATTGTGGAATATTTAAAGTATACAGAAGAAAAGAGTAAGTTATATCACTGATACCTATATTCCCATTGCCACGATTAAGCAGTTGTTAACATTGTACCTTATGTGTTTCAAGTTTGTGTGTTTGTTTTAGAAATTAAACATTATAGAGATAGAAATTAAACATTATAGAGATAAATTCCCTCATCCCCCACCCACATATGCTACTCTCATCTTGAGATCATCACTCTTGAAGATGGTATTTATGTTTTGTATTCTCTATAGCATATGCATTTGAATCTTTAAGTAATAGAATTATTTAGGGTGTTTAACTTGTCAATGATAATAGGGTGTGTTTGTAAATTTTTTAAATGCAGCATTGTGTTTTAGATTTATCAATGCTAATAACGTGGGTCTAGTTCACTTATTTTAATTCCTTGTATTTATGATAGGAATTAAATAGATTTATTATTTATCCCTCTACTGGTGAACAATTGTAATTGCTTCTTTCATTATTACAACTGGTGCTGCTGCAAATACTTTTTACATATTTTCTTGTACATACTCAGGACAGCTCTTGTAGGGTAGATAACTGCAGGGTCATGGACTATCTTTCTTCCACTGAATTGGATTTTTTGCATCTTGTCAAAAGTTATTTGAGCACTTTTTTTAAACTTTTTAAATTTTTTTATTTTAAAGATGTGGGGTACAATTCAGGGTTAGGTATGCCAGTGTTCATTATGCAGGTACCCTTGTTGGTGAGGTGTGTCCCTGCTTCCCTGCAGACTCCCACTACTGCCAATCCCATTTCCCTACCCATTCCTGGCAGTTTCCCACTACTGCCAATCCTTTTCTTACAGTTTATGATAATTGTTTAAGGTCCACTTATGAGTGAGAACATGTGATACTAAGTTCTTTGTTTCTGTGAAAGATCGCTCAGTATTATAGACTCTTGAGTCCATCCAGGTGCTGTGAAGTTCATGAATTTGTTCTACTTTATGGCTGCATAAAATTCCATCGTGTATATGTACCACTTTTTCTTATCCAGTCCTCTTTTGATGAGCAGCACGGTTGGTACCATGTTCTTGCTACTGTGAACAATGCTGCAATAAACATACGTGTGCAGGTATCTTTTTTATAGAGTGATTTGAGTTCTTCCGGGTATATTCCCAGTAGAGGGATTGTGGAGTCTTTCAGAAGGTCGATTTTTAGATCTTTTAGGAATCACCACACTGTTTTCCACAGAGGCTGTAACTAGTTTACACTCCCATCAACAGTGTAGAAGTGTTCCCTTTTTGCCACATCCTCTCCAGCATCTGTTGTTTTCTGAGTTATTGATAACAATCATCCTGATTGGAGTTAGGTGGTATCTCAGTGTAGTTTTAATTTGCATTTCTTTGATGACTAGTGAGGCTGAGCATTTTTTCATGACTGTTGGCTGCTCATATATTTTCTTTTGAGAACTGTCTATTCATATCTTTTGCCCACTTTGTAATGGGGCTATTTGCTTTTTTCTTTTCAGCACATTTGAGTTCCTTGTAGATCCTAGATGTTAGGCCTTTGTCAGATATACAGTTGGCAAATATTTTTTCCCACTCTGTGGGCTGTCTCCCTGCTCTCTTAATGGTTTCTTTGGCTTTGCAGAAGCTTGTCAGTTTGATGAGGTCCCACTTGTCTCTTATCTCTTAAGGCATGGACACTTGGGGCTTTGATCAGGAATTGGCTGCCAGTTCCAATTTCCATAAAGGTGTCTCCTGCACTTTCTAAGGTTCTTATAGTTTGAGTTTTACATTTAGGCCTTTGATCCATTTAGAGTTAATTTTTGTGTGTGGTGATAGTTAGGGATTGTGTTTTAATCAGCATGTGATCAGCCAGTTTTCCCAGCACCATTTACTATAGGTTCTCCTCTCCCCAGTTGTTGTTGGTGGAGTAAGCACTTTTATATAGGTTGCTCACTTTAAAAAAATAAAGTTAATCTGTGTTTGTCACATTTATTTGTATGATATTCTGGATTTGAGCTCATTATTAAATATATGTACTTAAATGTCTTCTATTATGTGCTTGCCTTTTGGCTTTTTATGCTCTTAATGATGTCTTTTGGTTTATAGAAGGTCTGAATTTTAATCAAGTTCAGTTTGTCAGTATTTCTTGTGATGACTAACACTATTAATGTTTTATTTAGAGGTATTTGTGCCAAAAACATGAAGATATTTTTGTATGTTTTCTTGTAGAAGCTTGATTGGTTTAGCTCTCACATTTATGTCACTTAATTAAACTTTTTTATTTGGAGTGGGAGCCAAGTTCAAATGTTTCTGTGAATATCCTGTTGTTCCAGCACCATTTATTGACATGACTGCCCTTGTCCCACAAGATTGTTTTGCAGCCTTTGTTGTAAATCAGGTGACCATATATGCGTGGGTCTGTATCTGGACTCTTTATTGCATTCCAGTAGTCTGTTTGTCTCTATTTACCAATACTATGCTGTTTTAATTACTGAAGAATGAAAGCTACCTTAAATTAAGCCTTGACATCTGGCAATAGAAGACCTTTAATCTTAGGATTACTTTGACTATTCTAGGTCTTCTGTATTTTTTTGTACATTTTAGAATCAGCTTGTCAGTTTTAACCAAAAAAAACCTGCCAGAATCTTGATGGAGACTGCACTAAGTCTCTAGATCATTTGAGGGGAGAATTGATGTCTTAACAATAGTTAGCTTTTCAAATCCATGAACATGGTATAGTCCTTCATTTGTTTATAGTATCTTTGATCTAACATTTTGTAGTTTTTAGTGTAGAGGCCTTGGAAATATCTAATTCTGTGTAGATTTTAGGGGGAAGGGAAGGTTGTATGCAGTCATTTTCCTTTTCAATTTTTAATATCTTGTCTTTTTTTTTTTTTTGAATTGGAGTCTCCATTGCCCAGGCTGGAGTGCAGTGGCACACTCATGGCTACCCCAATGTCGACCTGCTGGGCTCAGGCGATCCTTCCACTTCAGTCTTCCAAGCAGCTGGAATGACAGGGGTGTGCTACTAAGCCCGGCTAATTTTATTTATTTATTTATTGTAGAGATGAGGTCTCACCAAGTTGCCTAGGCTGATTTCAAACCCCTGGGCTCAGGCAATCTTTTCTTTTCTTTTTTTTAAACATTATTGTACTGGCTAATACCTTCAGGGTTTTGTTTTGTTTTGTTTTGTTTTTTGTTTTAAAGGCAGCTGGGCATAGTGGATCACACCTGTAATACCAGTAATTTAGGAGCTTGAGGTGGGAGGATCGCTTGAGGCTGGGAGTTTGAGACCAGCCTTGGCAGTATAACAAGACTCTGTCTCTTAAAAACAATAAAGAATTTTTTAAAATGTAAAAAGTCATGATATTAGATTTATGTCTGTTGCTAACCTTAGGAAGAATGTGTTCACTATTTTACCATTTAGCAGTTAGCTCCTCTGTAATTTTATAGATAGCCATTATCAGATTTAAAAAGTTTTCTAACAGTTCCAACTTTGCTAAGAATTTTTATAATGGATAGGTATTAAACTTTATCAAATGCCTTTTTCATGAATTTATTAGCTTTTTCTTCTTGTTTTGTTGTTTACTGATTTATTTTGTCAAGACGGTGTCTCACTATGTTACCCTGACTGATCTTGAACTCCTAGCCTCAAGTGAGCCTTTCACCCTGGCCTCTCAAAGCACTAGGACTGCAGGCATGAGCCCCTGAACCCGACCTCTTTGTCAATCTGGTGATTTTTGAATGTTAAACTAAGCTTGAATTGCCAGAATGAACACCTCTTGGTCATAAAATATTGCCTTTCTTGTATGTATCTTTTGCTTTGAATTGCTAATACTTTGTTGAGGATTTTTGCATCTATATGTGGGTGAAATTTACCTATTTTTTTTTTTTTCTTCCTATAATGCCCTTGTTAAGGTGTCAGTTTTTATTCTGGGCTTGTTGAATGAATTGTGAAGTATTTTTTTTCTTTTTCACTTCTCTGGAAGAGTGAAGTTTTATTATGTAGTATTGTATTACTTAGTTTTCCAATATTTGGAAATGTTTGGTTATCATTTCTTATTAGTTACAACTTAATTACACAGTGCTCAAAAATATTATTTCAGTTCTTTGTGATCCATCCATGGCTCAGCATATGATATTTTTTGGTGAATGTTTCAGATACATTTGAAAGTAATGTATACTCTACAGTTGTTGGGTGTAGTGGTTTATAAGTTGATGAGGTTTAGAAGAAAGGTTTTTTTCATTTTTCTATACCTTTACTGATTTTTTTTGTCTCTTTCTGTCAGTTACTGAGAGTTTATGTCTCTATGGATGTGGAGTTGTCCGCTTCTTTTTAGAGCTGCCAAATTTTGCTGCTCTATATATTTTGAAGCTATGGTCTTAAGTATGCACACATTCATGATTGTCCTCTCTTTCTGTTGAGTGGCCCCTTGGCTCTTCTTCTCCATTTCTTGTAGTACTTCTAGACCCAAGGACTACATTGTCTGATATATTAATACAGGTTGGGTATCCTTTATTTGAAATGCCTGGGACCAGAAGCGTTTCCAATTTTAGATTCTTGGGGATTCTGGAGTATCGCATAGTGCTTACCCATGGAGCATCTGTACTCCAAGTCTGAAATGCCCCAGTGCATGTTCCCTTTGTGTTTTCTGATTCCAGATTAGGAACAGTCAACCTGTGTTGCTGCAACAGCTTTGGTCTCTCCAGATGTGTTTGCGTCCAGGCTGCTTCATCCAGTGGCCCTCTTTTCTTTACTTTATGTTTTGCAGAAATGTGTTAAAACCTACTTACTGGTTTCTCATTCTCATCTTATTATTTTCATAGTTACAGAAGTATTTCTCTTTTACTGTAGTTAGAAAAGGTGTGTGATAGAAAAACGATATTTTTACATTTTAAATAGAAAGACCTTTTTGCTTATTTTCTAACCATTGATTTGTATTTTCATAGATATTTCAGCAGCTGAATCAGTTGAATTCTTTTCATCAAGAATCTATCATGAAATGCTTGAGAAGTAGGAAAGATGAAATCAAGCAGGCTCTGTTAGGAGAAATAGTTGATATTTCTACTTCGCAGCTGCAGGATTTTGATTGGCAGTTAAAGGTGAGAATGTATGGATGAGTATGCATATTTTTAATTGATTTTTGTGATAAAGAGAATATTCTTTTTTATAATATTATATACCTAAAATTTGTTACTTTGAGAATATATCATCCCAAAGAAATATCAAAGATAGTTTAAATTATATCTTTTGTCTTAATTTGGGCATTAGTACACTGCAAGTATCTAGGCCATGTATAACATTACATTGATAAGAAATTTAACTAGACCTGTAAATCATTAAATGTCAAAAGTGTTGGGGCAGTGTATATTCAACATCTGTTTGTGGCCATACCTTCTAGACTTTATAGTGTTTTTAAGATTGGCAAATGTAATTCTATCTCTAGGAGGAAAACCTAGAATGTGTTATAACAACAGTTTCAAAAACATCTTGAACAGAGTTCCGATCAGTAGTGTTGATAAAGAGCAATTTCAGGTAAACATTTTGTCCTTTATAAAGTTCTTGGGCTAGCAGACGAAGAGAGAATAAATATATTGTGTTTCTGGCTTTTAGTATGACCCTGGGTAAAGTACCTTGTATTGTTGATGTGGATTAAGTGGAGAAAAATGTGGGAAAATAACCAGTAAGGTGGGTTCATAACTGGTTAATAACCACCCAAAGACAGATGAATCTGTGTTAGCTAAGAAGAAAGTCTTTGTGGTTCTGGTCTTGGCCCAGTCTTCTTTAACACTTTTATGGATATTATGCTTGCCAGATCTGAGAGTGACACCAAGTTAGAGATATAGTCAATATATGATACAATTTAAGTTTAAAATTACTTTACGGCCAATTACAATAATGGATCAAATATAACCAAACTAATGAATGAGGGGTCACTAAGTAAGGGCTCTTCATTTAAATATGGCTTTTATATTTTTATAAAGATAACAGATAAGAAAGCAGTGTTAATAGCAGCATATACGAGAAGGAATTAGTTGTCTTTGTTTACCAGAGTGTCGCTTGACTGATGTTGATTCAGTCTTGTGTTTTGTGGTTGAAATGCAGATCTTCAGGCAAAAGATAGTTTAATATGTTCTGTCTTTCAAACATTGCATCTTTTTAGTAGTTTAATCATATTTTTATTTCTGGCTGCGAAACTTAAGAGATAGTTGAACAGATTGTAACCCAATCAGAAAAGAATGACAAGAACTTAAAATCATGGTATGTGAAGTTGCTTTGAAACACTGAGACCATGTAGCTGGAAAAGAATAAGCCCAGGAGAAACATGACACTTATTTTTAAAAGACTAAGAGTCATGTGGATTATGGAATGCCTGTACACTTTGTGGCTCCAGAGACTAGGAGATTGACTGAAGCATATCATTTGCATTAAGATGGATTTGAATTCAACCTAGGGAAGAACTTATTTTTTTTTTTTTTTTTTTTGAGTTGGAGTCTCACTCTGTCGCCCAGACTGGAGGGCAGTGGCCGCTCCTGGCCACCGCAGCCTCGACCTGCTGGGCTCCGGCGATCCTTCCGCCTCAGCCTTCCGAGTAGCCGGAATTACAGGCATGCGCTACCATGCCCGGCTGATTTTTTGATTTATTGTAGAGATGAAGTCTCGCTGCCCAGGCGGGTCTCGAACCCACGGGCTCAGGTAATCCACTCACCTCAGCCTCCCAAAGGCACGGGATTACAGGCTGAGCCACCGAGCCCAGCGGGAAGAACTTTTTAACACCTGTGAGTATCTGGCAGTGATTCAACCTTTTCCTGAGGTAGGAAGCTCCTCATCACTGGTGATGGTCAAGCAAAGACCAAAATCATTTGATGGAGATATTGAGGAGAAGAGTTATGCCTAGGATAGACAACCTGAAGGTGATACTTCCAAATCTCAGGCGTTGTGGGTCCTGTCTTTGGAGTAGGAGAGGAAGAGATGTGTGAGGATTTGATTCTATATCACGTGTACCCCAAGGGAGATCCTTTGAGGTTGTTTGTCAGGGAAGTTGTCCCTTACCATTGCATGAGTAACTTGTTGCAGGTGGTTGCACTCTAAACAAAGATTCAGTTATTGTGGGGTTTTGGTTTAAGTTCCAGGAAAGTAGAGTTTCTGTTTGCTATTCTCCAAGAAAGGTATAGTACTTGTCTAAAAAAGTGTGAGTATATTTGGTTCTTCTCATTCCCCTAGAATACATGCCAAAGGCAGAAACCAAGAAGTGAGGTAAATGGGTGGAGTGTTTTTGTTGAGTGGCTCTCATTGAAAATGGTGTCTTGATAACATATTTATTAGTATTTTGGTAGTTTGCTGATCATAAATCAGGCATTTTAATTTCTAAGAACTTACTGGTATTTTCATTCATCATTGGACATGAGCTTGTATCCTCTGGGTGTCTGTGGCCTTCTTGGAGAATTCTCCTGTTTCTTGCTGCATTGGACCTATCCAGCACTCCCCAGTCACGGCTCTGATCTGGACATCTGCTTCTGCTGCACAGTTGCTGACTAGCTGTTTTTCCTATCTGCTTTCTTTATTTAATTTACTCTCCACTCCCTTTCTGTTATGCCAGTGTGTGTTGTTTTGGCATGGGTTTAATTTATTTCTTCCACTTTTCCCTGTACTGGTCAGCAAACAGGAGCACTTTTAAAAAAATGTCCTGTTACGAAGCACTGATGCATACTTACCACTGGCCTTTTGACTATTTATTAATTGCTGTTTTCCTGATTTTAAACAGCTTGCACTTTCCAGTGACAAGATTGCTACATTACACATGCCACTTTTAAACCTTCATCTAGATATAAGAGAAAATGGTGAAGTAAAGCCGTATTCTGTAGAAATGAGCAAGGAGGAACTGCAGAATCTAATACATTCCTTGGAAGCTGCGAATAAGGTATTTGTTTTGATTTTATCAGGTGATTTAAATGTTTAAGTTTTGATTGCTACCCCCAGACTTATAGCTCACTTTTAATGTTTTTTCTCCTGATATTTTATGTCAGGCACAGAAAATGCTTTGTTGGTATGTTCTAATCTCTAGTCTTAGCTATTAATTCCAACTTGAATGTTCAGTTACTTAGTTCGAAGTATAATGTATCAAGTAGTTATTTTTGAAAGAATAATAGCACTATTATAGCAGCTGAATTTGCTTTGCTTCAGTGCTCATTAATGATAAAAAATAAAATTTTTACCTGAAGACCATGAAATTAGTTGATTCTGAAGAACTTTTATTGTTTTAAAAAATAATTATGATCTTGAAAAAAAAAAAAGAGTGACTTGTTTGATCAGACAAATCATGGAGACTTGCTTTTATAATCCTGTAAGTACGAGGCATAAAATACAGCTTGTAGTTATTATGACAAAGTGAGGCTGAGATAAGACAGAACTAATAAATGTGCCCAGACTTCCCAGTGACAGCAGCCTGGCTGAATAACAGTAGCCACTCCCAGTATTTAATAAGTGAGAAGAACACTGAATGGTAGAAACTATTGCATGAGGAAGAAATAAGAATAATGCTCTCTGTATATGTGCTCCTACATGATTGCTCAGCATTTTCCCTGATGATCTAGTCCCAGCAATTAAATCTCAGTTATTCTTCCAACCTCTCTTGCCACTCCTCAGTCTTTCCAATCCCTCTTTTTAAAATCCTGATGACCTCCAGCCTCTTTTCATGCTCATGCTTGCTCAGATATCTGAGGGCCTTAATGACTAGTCCACGTGTGCCATAACCACACCGGTGGCTAGAGCGTGGCTAGAGGCTGACGAGAGCTGTGGGAAGGAGGCGTAGGGCCTGGTTCTGAACCACAGATCCTGACAGGCATGTTCCGTCCATTGCTGTGCATTGTTTTCATCTGTTAGGAGGTCTCTGTGCCCTTGGTCAGAGATTTCCAAGCATTTTATTTAGTACATGCCAGCATCAACCTGGTATAACTGATATTTTCCCCTCCATTTGTGTTTTAAGGTGGTCCTGCAGTTGAAATAACTGGAGATGATGAGTACCAGCACGCTCAGACTTCACTGCTAAGCTGCTAGGGCAGAGTGACCAGAAGCCCTGTGACAGATCGGCTGTTAACACTGGGCTGAGAAAGCAGCAGTGTTGAGATGACTGAGATAAAAATTCATCATCATCCCTAAAGAACAGGAAATTACATGGTTGGCAGGAAGTACATAAAATGAAAGATGAAAAATTTTTAGTAGCAGGTTATATTTTCATAATGATTGTTTTGCCTCATTTATTAAATATTTGAGAAATCTTTGTAGATATACAATTTTATTAAAAGGTAAAAATAGGTTCTAAAGTATTGTAAACATGCAAAGCACAAATATATTGACTATTGCTTAAAGAATTATATGAATAGCGAGGACATCTATTATGAATATGTGATTAATTTGGATTTTTTAAAAAAGTAACTTTTTAAAAGATTATATAAGCTGTATATATAACTCAGGAGATTCCATATCTTTCTCATATGTCAAAGGAAAGCTATAAAATATAAAATTTCTTAGAGAACAGCTCTTCATCTGACATGAACAACAAAAAAATACTCCAAATTATGTGAATAGTTTTGAGTTTGTGTATTCAAGAAAGTAAAATCTAAAATATGGAAAAAGGAACATAACATTGTTATTTCTGCATTTCTATGTCTGATTGGGAAACCACTGTGATAAAAAGAATAGATGTCATTGTATAGTGTATATACTATCCAGATATCAGATAAGACTATATACAAGTCCATTTTTGTTATAAACTCTTAATATTGAATTTGACACTTTTGGATGTTAATAAATTTATTGGAAAACAAACCATTTTTAAACATAGTTAACTTTAAAAACAAGCATTCTGAACAAATAAAAAAGTCTTATTTTTATATATTGTTTTATTTCAAATGACTTTTCACATAGCTCAGTAGTCAATAATACACAGTTAAATGGTATCTGCTGTGTGCAAGCTTATGGCACATTAGAGCATTCGATTATTCTTTTTTGTTTGTTTTTTTTTTGAGTTGGAGTCTCACTCTGTTGCCCAGATTGGAGTGCAGTGGCCGTTCCCGGCCACCGCAGCCTCGACCTGCTGAGCTCCGGCGATCCTTCCACCTCAGCCTTCCGAGTAGCCGGAATTACAGGCGTGTGCTACCACGCCCGGCTGATTTTTAAAAAATTTATTGTAGAGATGAGGTCTCGCTGCCCAGGCAGGTCTTGAACCCGCGGGTTCAGGCAATCTACTCACCTCAGCCTTCCAAAGGCTCGGGATTACAGGCTGAGCCACTGAGCCCGGCTTCGATTATTCTTTAAGGTGTCCTGAGCAATTAATACTGTTCTCATCATATGATGAGCATAGACTTGGAGAGTTAACTAATATCTGAAAGTGATGTAAGCAGAGCTATTCCAGATGTATCTAAAGACATGTTCTTTTTTTTCATTAAGAAATTTAAATGTTTAAGTTTTGATGGATACCCCAAGACTTATAGCTCAGTTTTCATGTTTTTTCCCCCTGATATTTTATGTCAAGCACAGAAAATGCTTTTTTTTAGAGAAAATTATTATTTTTATTAATTATTTTTATTTAAAATTTAAAAAAATCATCAGCTAAAGTACATGGTATGCTTAATGTGGTTGTTGATTTACCTTCTTTATGTCATTATAGGCCGGTAACAGTTTGTAGAACAGCATTTTGAGTAGTACCGATTATGAGATCTCTTCTGGATGTTAGCTGCTCAGCATTATTTCAATGCTATATTGAATAGATGTGTCTTGTTCCTTATGGGCCTTTTATGTGTGACTTTTATTATGTTTAGGTAATTTCCTTCTATTTCTAATAGTTGAAAGTGTTTTTGTGATGAAAGAGTGTTGAATGCTTTCAGTTACTTTTTCTGTATCTATTGGTTATCATGTGATTCTTATCCTTTCTGTTAGTGTGGTGCATTATATTAATTAATATTATATATTGAACCATCTTTGCATCCCAGGGATAAATCCCATTTGGTCACGTGTATGATTTTGTTAATGTGCTGTTGAATTTGGTTTGTAGTGTTTTGTTGAGGATATCTGTATCTATATTCATGAGTGATATTGGCCTGTAGCTTTTTTGTTTTATGTTTTCTTTCATATCTTTGCCTAGCTTTAGTATCAGGGTAATGTTGACTTCATAAAATGAGTTTGATTCAGGTATTTGAGTGTTCTGATGTTGAGTGTGTATATATTTATAATTGTTATATTATAAATATAATTTAAAATATAGATGATGTCTGGTGTCTGTCTGCAGTACTGTAGGTTTTCTGGCACTGCCACAAACTGCCCCACTCTTGTAATCAGCAGCCCCCAGGCTTCTAGAGTATTCCAGGTCCTGTCAGTGCTCTAAACCAGGCAAGTGAGAACCAGTCTCTTAGGCAGTCCTGAAAAGCTAGAACAATGGGCACACACTCTGCTCTTTTCTCACCTCCGCAGGGAGAGGCCAGCATGCTATCTTAGCCTCTACTGTACCACAGCTCTTCTGAAGCTATTATGAGCAGCCCCAGGGATCTAGAGTGTGCCAAATCCTGCCCGTGCTGCTAAGCAGAAACCAGTCACGTGGACAGCTCCTTGAACAGCCCCAATGCTGGACTCATGCTCCAACTCTTCTCTTCCCTGGGAGAAGCCAGAAGTTGG
Organism: Carlito syrichta; assembly: GCF_000164805.1. NCBI lineage: Eukaryota > Metazoa > Chordata > Mammalia > Primates > Tarsiidae > Carlito > Carlito syrichta. The sequence goes on along the minus strand of NW_007252229.1, from coordinate 715,862 downwards.
GGATTCTCTCCTGCAGGTTCCCTGATGAGCTGTGGGAGTAGACTATGGTACGAGTGCCTCAGATTTCCTAATGGAGATGCAGCTGGTTTTGTGCTCTTCTGGGATGCGGGTGTCTCTTAACTGGTTCCTGGATTATTCGGAAAATTGGTCCGTATATTGTTAAGTCTGTATCTCAGGTATTGGGAGAGAATCAGGGGCTTCCTGTTCTGCCATCTTGCTGATGTCTCTCCACTTTCCAGTACTAGCATGAATGAGAGTTGTTGCTGCCCTGCATTCTTAAAAGCATTTGGTATTGTCAGTATTTTGGATTGTAGCTGTCCTAATAGGGGTGCTCTAGTATCTCATTATTTTAATTTGCAATTCCCTAGTGACCTATGAAGTTGAGCATCTTTTCTTCTGTATGTTTTCTCTCCGTATTAGAGATACAGAGCATATTCTTTGGTGAGGTGTATATTCAGACCTTTTGCTCATTTTTTGTTAGGTTCTCTCATTGTTGATTTTTAAGATTTCTTTATATATGTTGGATACAGTTTCTTTGTCAGATAAGTGTTTTGCTAATATGCTCTCCCAGTCTGTGGCTTCTCTTTTCATTCTTTCGTTTTTTCCACAGACTTTAAACTTTATTTTTTTATGTATATATTTTATTTTAAAGATGTGGGGTACAATTCAGGATTAGGTATACAAGTGGACATTGTACAGGTAAAGTTTGGACCTCCCTTTGGGTTCCCATTTGTCTTTTTATTCTTTCAACTGTCTTTTGAAGAGCTGAGGTTTTTCATTTTGATGAAGTCTAGTTGATTGATTAGTTCTTTTGTGGATTGTGCCGTTGGTGTCATGTCTAAGAATTCATTGTCTAACCCAAATTAACACAGATGATCTCCTGAGGTTTCTTACAGAAATGTTACAGTTTAAGTTGTACCTTTAGGTCTATGTTCCAGTTTTGTTGATTTTTGAATATGGCACAAGGTGTGGATCAGGGTTCACTTCTTGAATATAAATATTCAGTATTCAGTAGTTCCAGCACTATTTGCTAAAAAGCTATCCTTTCTCTGCTGCAGTGCTACCTAATACCTATGTTGAGGATGTGATATGATGGTAGAACATATTCATAAGCTCAATGTCCAGCCAAGACTAACGTATCCTGCCACTGATATTTCCTGTTTAGCATATATGGAAATGATCTTAATTTTCCCTTAAGGAAATTCCGAGCTTAGATAAAGAATTATTATCCTTTGTTTATATGCAGCCAGTAAAGCCAAACATGGGCTTGCCATACTTGGAAGCCTCTTTTGTATTTTTAGGTTTTTTTTTAAGACTGAAAAATATAGTTTATTTAGAAAGCAAATGAGAGAGAGAGCTTCACCTCCCCAAGGTAGAAGAGGGGGCCAAAGCTTAGGAAAACATGATGTGGCTGTGTTTTTAGGTTTGACTTATTTATATTTTAATAGTGAAATAGTAATTGACAATAAGGGTAGAAAAGTTCTGAAGTCCTGGGACTTCCTTCAGCTAAAAAAGTGCAAACTGGTACATTTTGTTACAAACCAGTTCCTTCTTTGAACGTCTTTATAATTTAAGTTTTTAAAAATGCTTTTATTTCAAACATCAATATATCTATATTAGAAAAGGTGTTTCAGTATATTTTTAATAATATCTTTGGATTTGATTTCTTTCTGTTGTATAATAATTATACTATAAGGGTATCCCTGATAAACTCAGTTTTTCTTTCAGTACTGAGTTTTTCATTGATAATGTGTATTCATACTGACCATGTTGATCAGGAATTTCTGATTAATTCTGTGTGTATATATATATAAGAAACTATAATTATATTCTGGTTAACTCTGATTCATTCTATTTAATTCTGTTTAATAGTAATGATATTACAAAGGGTTAGAAGCTCTAGGTGTAGAGCAGACTGAGCTTTGGAGTTGGGCGTCTGGCTCTGTCACTTACTTGGCAAACTCCTGTCTTGTTGAGCTTGTGTATCTCCATGCACAAAATGGGGAACACAAAAGTCTCATAACTTGTGGATTAATTTAATTCTCACAAAACATCTGTGAAGCAAATTCTAATGTTCAGGGAAAAAATGGCCCAGCTGAATATCACCATGTGGGAGCACATGGGACACTCTACAGAAGGAACAGAGTTTCTAGTGTCCAGTCAGTGGCACACAGGAGGGGGAAAATGTTCTCCAGTTTGAGAGACTTCAGAGACCTCACTTGGGTCATTAAAAAAAAATGAAGAAAGCACTTTGGATACAACTGGGGAGATGTGAATAGGGACTGGGTGTTAAATGACATCAAGGAATTATTATTTTGTTAGCAGTGATATTGGTGGTATGGTTAGATTTCTTTAAATGCCTGTAACTTATAGAAATATGTATAAGTGAAATGACATAAGGGCTAAAGACAGCTTCAAAATAGTTTACAAGAAGACCCCACACCTGATTAAATTTAGCAAGCGTGACTTGATTGTTGTAGAATCTTGTTTGAAATTTTTCAGAATGAAAACAATTCCAATTAAAAGAACTGATGCAATGGGCTCAAATATGAGATGGCTTAGCATGCACAGATCAGTGACTCCACAAACACATATGCTAATATGCTATATTGTCCCACCGAGAACCCTCTTGCCTGCCTGTGGATGACAGACTTTAACCTGGTTCTGTGTGGGTACTCTCATACCTTGTAGTTATTATGAAGGTGTGAATATACTGATTTGCCCTAATATCAGTTACTTAGTCAATCTTCCATCTAAACTGTAGATGGAAGACTGAGAAGATTTGTTTGATATCTTTACCCCAGCCTTTTCCCATTGCCCCTGCATTATGAATTACTATTAGATGTTTACTGGACTAATAAACACTTGTTCTGTTTTGTTTAGGAAGATGTTGAATGCGAAACATCTGTCTTACTCAAGCTTCTTACTGATAAAGCAAATCCTAAACATGTTACAAACATGTCCTTTTCTTATCTATCTATCTATCCACCTATCTATCTATCATCTATTTATTTTTGAGTTGTAGTCTCACTGTCACCAAGGATGGAATGCAGTGACACACTCATGACCACCACAGCCTCTACCTGTTGTGCTCAGGTAATCCTCCACCTCAGCCTTCCAAGTAGCTGGAACCACAGGTGCGCACTACCACTCCTGGCTAATTATTTGATTTATGGTAGAGATAGGGTCTTGCCAAGTTGCCCAGACTGGTCTTGAACCCCTGGGCTTAGGCAATTCTCTTGCCTCAGCCTCCCAAAGTGCTGGAATTACAGGCGTGAGCCACAACGCCCAATTCTTTTTCTAATTTAAATAAAATAGATGACCATTTACTTCTCCCATCGTATAACATTGTATAGTTTCTGAAAATAGTAGTCCATGTAGGATACCTCAGAAATCTCTAGCTGTGCGGACTGAGGCTCAGCTGATAAAGTGATGATGCCCAATTATTTTATTAAATACAGTTAAAGGCATCCCTAGGCTGGAATTTAGACTTTTATTGAAAAGCTTCCCTGATAACCACCAATTAATTGATAAATGAGCTTCACACCTTTGGTCTGTTCATTATTTTATTGTCAACACATTTTTTTTTCCTGAAGGGAGAATGAGTTTGGGAAGTTGAAGGTCCTCAAATGAAGAAAGACTGACAAATAGGTCAACTCTAATCATATTTACAGTGGAGATTTTAAAAGAAATTTGACAATGCACCTCACAGATGGTTGCTAATAAGTCAGTTTTAGGCATCGTTTTTGAATACAAGGAGACTGTTCATTTTTTTCTCTAATATATAAACCATATGTTCAAATGTTTGTAAGGTGTATTATTTTAAATAATATTGTTAAAAAAACAAAGATCAAAGTGGTACAGAAACAAGCTCTTAGAAAAGTGCTGGTATTTTTTTTTTTTGGATTGTGGGATAATCCTGTAAATAATTTCCTCCAAATAAAGGGATTTAGCTTTGTATTAAATTCTACAATAAAGGCTTTCAAATGATAGGTTCAAAACATTTTTAAGGATTATAAAAAGATATGCCTGAAATCTTGCATGTTTTAAAACATAGTACAAAGTAAGCATTTTATATGTAGGCATTTTTAATTTAAAAAAGTTTTATTTGTGATTTCAGAATAAACGAGCTAACATAAATTGTACATATTTACAGCAATGAACTACATTTCAGAAGCTGCACAACAACTTTTGTAAGTACAGCCGGTGATTTTGACACCAGCTTCAAATGTGTTTTCATTCTTTCATTTGCTGCAACATTTAAAATCTTGTAGTATTAAAGCAAAGAAAACAGCAACGTATTTCATAGCAAAGCCACACTGTTAACAAAAATATCGAGTGAACTACAGTCCTGTGACTGTTAGAGTATCTGAGTCCTGAAATCGAGAGCACAAGCATTTCTTGTGTCCATACCTGATTGCATGTAAATTGATTTTGCATTTTACAAGAATACACGATTACTCAAGGAATGATTAAGAATAGAAAAAAGACCATGGAGGGTAAAAGGGTCAGGAATCAGAGGCCACTGAACAGTTTCCTATTCACTGATTCACTGCTTAGAGGGAAATCAATTTCTTCTTTCATGTGTGTAAGTCACAGTCTACAGGCTTCATGGATTTTGTCCACAGATAGCTTTTGAGATAACAAAGGCATAACATCACATACTTGAAGCACATAAAAAGGAATTAATGAAACGGTTCAAATATTTTAATCAAATCCCTAACAAGGTACAATCAAATACACACAGTATGAAAGTTTGCTTTCAAATGTAAAAAGCAACTACAGAAAATCACAAGTTCATTAGACAGAACAGCAATTTCAATCAGAAAATGCAGCATATATTGATACAAAATAGAAAACTTGAATTATAAAAGTGAGGAGTCCACCTTTTCCTTCCTTGACATTTGTTAAACCTGTCCAATTTCATTAAAATTTCTACAGATTTTACAGAAATATTCATTCTTGCCATTCAGTTTCTTTAGTGGTCTGGTAGTTATACAAAAGTGTCACCTGCTTATGTAAGAAACCAAATGCTTATGTCCAGAGAGCATTAAGATACCGTAATTTATGTTTCTTGGCAACGAAAGAAGTTCTGCCTGGTGAAAATAAAGAGGGAAAAAGGAATTCTTTTATTTACAAGAACTGCAACACCAATCAGGATATGGATGCGCTAAATCATGTTTGGCAGCGGGGATAGGCAGCAAATTGATCAGGGAAGATCATGAAACACAAGGAATGAAACATTTAACATGTAACGTATTTGGTGAGTTTAGCATAACGGATTTCGAGAGGCAACAGAAGGTGTGCACTTCTTTCTATATAGACTTAGCACCTGCTTTGAAAAGCCCCAGCTATTTGGTACAGAATGCTATGAATTAAAATAGCAGGAGACTGGTTTGGAAAGTTGAGCTAATTTTTGGATTTAATCAAGTCTCAGGTGAGGTGGTAGCCATAGAGGTGTTCCATTGCTGGCAGGATAGTAACTTCCTACTCCCCAGCCTAATGAATCCTCTTTTCCCAAACCTCCTGAATCACTATGGGAAGCTCATTGCCTCAGAGTCAAGGCCCTTGCTTAAAGTCAAGAGGAGTGAAATAAAATTCAGAGATGATACACAGTAATGAGAGATTTTCAAGCAATCGACCATCAACCCAGTTTCTTTTCTCTCAAAGGCAGTTTTATATGTATTTAAACAATACTAAACTTTCCAATTTCATTTCCATTAATCTTTTAAGTGATATGCCGACATTATTTCATACCTGCTGTTAGGCTCTCATCGTGATGGCACAATAGGCTGTCTGGTGGTTAAAAATAAAAATGTCAAAAAAATGTTGGTCCTTGTAAACATGTAAATCATTTGAAATTTTCCAGAACCCCATGCAATCTTGGCTTTGTAATAATGCCACGTGGTAGTTTTTATCAAGAGGGTTATTGATCCTCTTTAAAATAATGAGTTGAGTGACACAGTCAATAAGTCTATGTGAATATAATCACCAGTGTTCTCAGAAGAGCACTGGATGTTCTGAATATGAAAGAACACTTGGATATGTAATTCTGTTTTTCATGACACTACAGTGAGACTAATCAAAGGGCTTCCTTAAAAACGTCTCAGGGGCATTGTTGCAAAATTTCAAACTTTATCCAGTATTTCAAGAAGATGTAGGAAACATCAACAATGCATCGATTAGCTTAAAAACAGAAAAAACAGATACCCTGTAATTAAATATATTTGGGGAACCATCAGTAGGAAAATATGTAGCAAAATGGGATGACTGGTTGCCACTCTGAGGTAAGGCTTGCAAATGATTTTTCTTTTGTGCAATAAGTCAATACTCTACCTAACAGAATGACAGGAACTTTAACAATTGAAGATGGGGGGAGGTGCGGAAAATGCATTTACTTGTACATCTATTTCATGCAGTCCTGGGAAGCAGTGGTAAATTTCAAACCCATCCATCCCTCTTAGATAGTGCTAAACCTTCTATTTCTATCTTGGCAGAATTGGGTGTGCAAAACCCTCTGGGAGTATTGTTTTAGAATTCACATGGGACTGTTACACCAATAATGTAGGATAGCTCCAATGTCAAGAATAGACACCTCATTCAAAAGGCTTTTAATAAGGCAAACATAGATAAACGAGGAAAAATGAAACTATAAAATAAAGATTTCCTTTTCCATAAAGGAAGCCTAGTAATTGGGATGAAATATTCAATTCTTGTAAGAACTGGTAGAATCTAGACTGATGGTATTGTCAGGATGTTGTGTGTTTGGTCATATATAGTAGAAAAAAGTCTCAATGGCCACCTTGCCTTGGCCACAACATGGTTCATCTGTAACTCTGACTACATTAAAAAAATTCATTTAGAAGCATAAATATTTTTTAAACCTAGAGGTTGTACAAGGGGGGACCAAAAACAAAAAACCCAGGATTTATTTTGATATGTGTTTTTATTCTTACGTGTTTAAACTTTAGTCACTTTCAGAGCACCCTTAGTTTGATGCAATATGCCTACTGAGATGCTTTTTCCACTGCTTAAAAGAGTTTTTGAACTTGTCAATTTTGATGCCTTTTAATGCTTCTACCGTTTTTTGTTTCATTTCTTGCACATCAGCAAAAGGAAACAAAAAAGTAGCTCAGGGCGAGAGCAGGCGAACGGGGAGGATGAGGCATAGGGGCCATGCTGTTTTGGGTCAAAAACTACTGAACACTTAGCACAGTGTGGGCAGGTGTTCTTGTAAATCACCCACCATGAAATGGGCAAATGTGTTGAAAGAATCTCCAAAGAAATTCACTGAAGTCACACACAGCCTCTCTCAACAATGCTAGCTGGTACACTGATGCTGATGGGTTCCTAGAACACTCACCTCATGGAGGAAGCCTGTACTTCAAGGGGCCCGTCCTCCAAAAAGTAATTGATTTTTGTTGGCTCTCTCCTCATAACTTGGGAAAGGGTGCAGGGGGCACCTTTCTCCCCACAAGTTATTATCTATAATCTTGAAATATTGCCTGTTATGGAAATGTGTTTATCTATTGCTGCCTTCCCATGGGAGGTCATTTAGTCAGCATGTACAGGCGTGGACAAAACAATAGATGCATTGGACAATACAACAGAATTAGAAAAATAGGATGTTTTAAGGACCTTACACTTCATTTGGGGAGACAGAATATCTATTTGCAAAACTACTAGGAATATGCAAATAAAAGTTCTATAACTGCTGAACAAAGTGGCCACAAAATGGAGGGAATGCTGGCAGGAAGTTGAACAGAACAAGGAGGGCGTTCATGGATGGTGTTTGAGATGATGTTGGCATGTCATATATCACCATTGGGGTGGGGCTAAGAAGGACATTCAGGCAGCGGAAACGAGATGTAAATGTCAAGCATGAGAACATAGATGATGTGTGGCTACTGGTGAGAAGGGCTAGGGAATGCATGAGAATTGGCTTGCTCAAAGCCGATTATGGAGCGCAAGGAGAAATAGGTGCCCATGAGTGATGGGAAGGTGGGGCTGGATTTAAATGATTCCTAGGGAGCCAGGACACATTTTCGCCAACATGTTAATGCTAAATTTATTAATATTTTGCCTGCACTTCATGTTGCTGAAACCCTATAATTATGGTGGCCATATAACTTATTATTCACGTGAACAATTTTGAGGGTGAAAGGGGGCTTTATTAATAATTACGTATTGGGGTGGTCTCAGGACAATTGGGACCTGTGGTCCCCTAACAATAATGTTAACCAAAAAGAACTGGAGCACATTTCAGGCTATTTAGTTATTGTGTAGACTTTTCTCCCACTCTTTTTCTCCAGAGAATAATAAGAAATTTATATATGGAGTAGGGGAAGGGTGGAGCAGAAAGAAAAAAAACAAAAAAACAAAAAGGAAACTGGACACAAGTATCTACTGGGCATGCTATCTATGTGTTGGCAGTGGAAACTGTTCTCTTCCCTCCTGCTCTCCACTCATCTTTGAACTCCCCAAAACCTGGATTATCAAGGTAAAGGGGATCAAATCTGGGTGGTAGAGTGAAATAGCTTTGCCTTTGGAGCCAAGAAGAGCTGAGATCTTGGGTAAATCACTTAACCTATTTGAGTCTCTATTTACAGATATTGGTATGGTCATCAACATCAAAGGGTTGTAGTTATGATCAAATCATGAAATTATGTGCAGGAAAGTGTTTTCTGGTGCCCTAGACTGATGTGTGACAGTCATTGTTGGATGTCTACTCAAAAGCCATTCTTTCTTTTGTTAAATTTCTTCAGGTATTGGGCAACTCTTGGGAGACAATGCTGTCAACCAATCGACAATTTCTTTTCTCCTGTCAGTGATTGGTCGGAATGAAATGCTTAATTTAACCCTGGCCAATAGGACCTAAGGGAGGGCTGCTGGGGGAATTTGAGGGAAAGATTTTCTTGCTCTTAAAGAGAGATTCAGGCTGGGCTTGGTGGCTCAGCCTGTAATCCCTGCACTTTAGGAGACCGAGGTGAGTGGATTGCCTGAGCCTGTGGGTTTGAGACCAGCCCAGGCAACTTGGTGAGGCCTCATCTCTACAATAAAAATAAAAAATTAGCCAGGCATGGTAGCACATACCTGTAGTTCTGGCTACTTGGAAGACTGAGGCAGAAGGACCTCTGGAGCCAAGTAGGTTGACACTGGAGTGGCCATGAGTGTGCCACGGCACTCCAGCTTGGGCAACAGAGTAAGACTTAAGCTCAAAAAAAAAAAGAGATCCAAGACAGGAGTTACCCCTGTTTTTGCCTTCCAGTTTGGGTGTTTGTGGCCATTTTGTAGCCATAATGGGTGCTGATAACTTGCAGAGGAAGAAAAAACTGATATGGAAGGGGACTGAGTCCTTGATGACATCATTGTGTGATTTAAATAACCAACCCAGGCCATTGCCTTGCTAGACTCTGGTGTGGCCATGTGCTCTTTGAGCTATGGCTGTTGCCATGCTTCCTGGCTTTGTCCCCCTCCCTTACCTTGGGATGGAAAACCAAAACAGAAATTAAATCACTGTATTAAAAGGTATGATGAGCACACCTGCACATGGGGTGGTTGGAATGATAGTCTTTGTAGGACACTTGAGGTTGACAGGCAGAATGCTAAATCAACTTTGCCCCCCCCCCAATGCTGTCTCATTCATAGACTGGCCTCCAGTGGAAGGGAAGAATTTCTAGTCACTCTGCTAACAATTTTGAATGGCCAGGAGGCTCTCTGAAGAGTCATGAAAGTTTAGGGCATTCAAAAGTACATTTAAAAAAAGAAAAAGGTTATGAACAACTGTTGGCAGATAGTATGTCAGAGACCATCTTCAGAGACTGGAGTTCTTCATGCATGCTTGAAGGACATGAATAGCTAGAAATGCTGATCACACTTTGATAAAGAAACTTCCAGAGTTGTCATAGCTGTGCTCCATACTTGTGGCAGATTTAACCAGTTAAGCAGGATGGGAGGAGGTGAGGGTACCGGGACAGGGAAATGCCCTAAAGATCTGGAATCTTTTCCACCTAGATGGAAAGCTGTTTCTTGCCTGAGAGCTCAGAAACATCTGCTACTTTCAGAACACAAGACAGTGGTGGGGTTTAGGCCTGTTTGGGTACTGCAACATGATTTGGGCTGGTGTGCTGCCCAGAAGTTGGCTTTTCTGCCCATGATGAAGTGTTCGTGGCTTTTCCTTGATTCAATCACAGAGAATGGCTTGAGGACATCTACATATAAAAACCAGATCTTAAAATAAAAACCAGATCACACTGGTTTGCGTTATCTCAGACTCTCTTAAAGACATTCTTAAAGGGATACCTTGTCATATAGAGTATCACAAAAATAGTACAATAATTCTTTGTCCCTTGCCTGCCAAGTGGACTGTAGGTCGTCTATATTTTTTAAAGGACTATGGACAAGTACTGATTCCATTTGCTTTACACCGGACAGTTTCCATCTCAAAGACATGTGACAAGCATCATTACTAAATGTGTGGGCAATGTTAGCAGAGGCCGTAGTGCTCCGGCGGCTTTCTGCTAACCTCACAGACAAAGGAAGCTCGCTAAGATCACCTTTGGAATTTAGTTCTGGAAAGGAACTTGGAGGTCATCTGGTGGCATGTCCAAAGTCATACTTCTAAGCAATGGCAGAGACAGCCCAAAGGCCAGGCCCCCATTCTAATTCCCAGGTGTCTTCCACACACCATAATGTCCCTCCCTCTCTCTACCACAAAGCTCGTTTATTATTAACTTTTCCACATTAGGCTGCACATTGTTTGGTGTATATTTAGAGAACTCTCTATGCCTTAACTTTATAAAAATGCTGTCTGGAAGAAACACCTGTTCTACATATTTTTATGGGGGTGATTTTAGACAGTTTGCATTAATGACCTGCCTAATTACCAACTATAACATCTGCTAGAAGGCTGAGGGGGAGTGGGTAGGGTGATGCATAGAAGTAGAAATCTGTAATAGGAATGTCCTAGGGGACATTCTGTAACCAGTGGTGTGCTATTTGAATGATAAACCCTTCTAGGAGGAAAATAATACATTTAAAAAATGATGTGCAATTAAATTTGAAGGAGGACATAAATAAGCAAGTTTGACAAAGAAGAATTGTTAGTGTGAATTCACCATATAACAATGGTAATATAAGGAGATGGCCTTATCTTCAATCTCTGGTGTAGCTACTGTAAATTTCCATAACTCTGCACTAAGGATTTTAATTTTCACTTTGTTTTGAAATAGGCTGGGAGAGGGAGGATTTATGTAAACACATACACCCTTTACATAAGGGACAGACGAATTGAAAAGGAAAATAATCCAAGGCAGTTCAGAGGAGGCTTTTGTGATTATACAACCTGCCTCTAAATGCCTTTTAGAAGCAAAAGGAGTAGGAAATTGAGTCAAATTTTTAAGTTAATTGTTTTTGTGAATTCCCTTGAAAATACGTAAGTCCGAAGAGGCTGACACTTTCAGCTGTTCCTGGGCAAGGTAGCTTACGAAGGCTGGAAATGAGAAAGAAGAAAAAAATAAAAGAATCCTTTTCATCAAGTTAACATGAGGCAGGATGGTACCCAGTGCGGACAGAATGAAGGCGAGAAAGGTCCTCTATTTCATGCAAGCTGAACTTGCAAAATGCACACGCATAGCATATTTTAATAATTTGCACTTATAAAAAATTCTGTTGGGTAATGCCTCCCTGTCTCTGTTTCTCTTTTAGAGGAAACCCAGGAAGAAGCAGGAGCCAAAGAGCAATACTGATTGCTTTCCTTCATCCTTTGGCTTCCAGATGGGGCTCTCCTGCGCTCTTAAGGCAAATGAATAATGCCTTTTTTGACCCCTTTTATATTGATTTATTGGTGTTTTTGTTTGTTTTTTTAATTGCCTGCAGAGCAGGAAATGTAGGTAGCATTGTTCAGGGGAATGATTTTTTCTTACCCAAAAGGTTTAGAAACACAATTACTTTCCCCATGTTGAATTCTGACAAGCCCTTATGATGAGGTCTGATTGGTCTGGGATAGGGAAAGTTTCCAGGGCCAGTCGGAAATGGTTGTGAGTTCTCTGATATGCCAAGGACTTTTTAATTAGAAAAAAGAAAAAACTAAATAAAAAAAATTCCAGACAAAAAAATTGTAGAGTTCTTCAACTCAAAAAGCAAATTCTTGCTTGGGAGAAGTAATAACAAACACAAAACTCTTAACCTTTAGCCTTGTAGGAAGTTAGCATTTTCTAGTTTGCAATCTTTTATTAAACAAGATTTCCTCTCAACTGCTTGCTTATAAAATTGAAGCCTCCTACAATTAGGTTTTCTATCAGTTTAGTTGTTTTCAGTTATCTAAAAAAAAAATGACTACAGTAAAAGCATAATGTATTCTGGACCTAGAAACTGACTGACCTGATTAGTTCAAGCAAGGCATTTTTCTTTTCTTTTTTTTTTTTTTTGAGTTGGAGTTTCACTCTGTCGCCCAGGCTGGAGTAAGGCATTTTTCTTATTCAGTTGATGGTGGACCCTAAGTTGATACCTTTTAGATCCAAAACATCTTACAATGATGGTTCACTGAACACTCCTGGCACTTAAAATGCCAACCCCCAAAGTCCTTACCTTCAAGAAAGACACTGTCCACTCTAAAAACATTACAAAGAAACCAGCTTGCTTGGATATTCTGAATTGCTACAGACACCACCATCCTCGCTGGGACTGCCAGTTTGCATGGAAACACATCTATGGCATTGTATCCCACCATTTTGAAGACTTTTTCAAGAATACCAGTACTTAAGAGAAATATATTTGAGAACATTTAATTACCAGACTCTCTTTTGAGCTTAACCAAAACATATCACATACATCCCTACTCCCAGTTGAAAAATACGTGTTTCATTTCCCAGTTTATACCAAGGTTTCTCTGTACCTTTAAAAACAAATGATAGAGTTACCTCTAGATCTTTCAGGAATGAACCAGCCAGTTGGTATTATCAAGGTCATTTACTATCTCTTCCTTTGCCCTGTAGCATCCTTTGGACACTTAACTGTTTGTCCTGATCAAGTCCAACCATTCACTTCTAGTCGTATTAGAAGCCCCAGGAAACATCGTGGAAGGGAAGAAATCAGAACCTAAAGCTATTGGTGCAAATGAAGCTTTGGATTACCTGTGGATTTTGAGCATTCTTCTGTTCTTTACCCCCTCAACGGTGTGGACACTTCAGGGTCTGAGTATGTGGATAGAGACAGATCTACTTCTCATGACACAGTTCAAGGAGCAGCTTGCTACCGTCCTGTTTCTGCTGGTGCACTGTCCCTGAGCCCCACAGGCAGGCGTGTTGCCCCCTGGGCAGCTGCTGGCCCTTTGGTGGGGTAGGGGCGTGAGGCAGTGATCACAGACACCTCGCCATAGCTTGCAGCAGAATTACACAACTGCACACACAAAATGGCAGAGAGAGCAAGAGCTGGGAAGATTCTGGTTTGGGTCCAAATTACTGGTTACTTCACTTCATGAGTAAAAGCAAATGCCTGATAAGCTTACATTATTTACAATACTTGGATTTTCCAAACATCCGCCCAAAGCTGAGGACCACCACGCAACAGGGAACAGTTCAATGAACTATGTACAGAATTTACAAGGAAGTTTACATCAGAGTCTACATTCCGGTAACAAAGGTACCTTTCTTATACTGCTTGCTTTCAGGAAACAGATATATTTGTTTGTTTTTCTGTCCTCCTCATCCCACTCACTGCTGATCCAATCAACATGAGTGAATGCCTGCACATCCCTTTTTTCTCCCTCCTGGGATAGAGGATTATACTTTGTTTAGGAAAAAAACATGATGGCACATCACCCTTTGGCAAGATACTATTCAAAATTGTCCATATAAGAAATCTTGGAGATCGTTTCCTTCTAGAAGCATTATAAATATATTCCTTTTTTGTTTAAACTGGCAAATTGTAATTGAGTTCTGTCTTAAATGGATATGTATAAAATTGTCATTGATTTTAGAAAGACAGAATTTAGTCAACATTTCTACATACTGTACATAATGTTTTGTAAGGAAATTCTATCCTTGGACCCTTAAACCAAAGTATATTCTCTGCACCACATTTTTCTTTGCATTTTCAAGATCCTTCACTGATTGTAATGCACAATAAAGATGGAGCATCTGGAAACATGATCATTCAGTTGGCAGAATTACCAACCAGTTTGCTATGTCTATTTGGCAATGTAGAGCATGAAGGCAATAATCCTGGATAATTCAAGTCCCAAATATGTCTTTACCTGGTTCTTTGCCCCCAAGCAGCTGATAAGTGTAATGCACATATAACCCCTGACACTTCAAGCCAAGGAACATAACTGGAGGGACCCAGTGTGTGGTCACTACTGTCCCGTGAAGACGGCATTTCCACTGGGCCTACGTGGGTGAAGTCTATGATACAGTTCACATCACAGTTTATGAACTGTTGACACGGGGTTCCCTGGACACAACTGTGGCATAAGATAAGGAGTCTGTACAACTTTCAGCATCTGCTGCCACTTAAGTAATGCAAGGGATTGTGGCTATTTTCATTTTCCCCCGGCTCCCCCCCCAAAAAATCCCAATAATGCTCAAATAGTAACTCCTCTAAAATGTCATAATCGGAATCTTTCAGGAATGGGGACCAGTTTTGAGGGCACTTAAGAATGTCTAACAACTTCTATGTTTTATGTATATCATTTTGGACAAGGCAAGGAAGGAGGAAGGATTTTTTTCTGTGCACTGTTCAGCCTGAAAGGGGAGGATTTTGCCTGGAAGGAAGTGGGCACAGGGGTCACTAACAAGAAACATGGCAGCTTCTCCATTCTTCTGGGTGCTATTACCTTCAAGATCAGAGCTACTTAACAGGATTTGTATAATGGTGCCTGTGACCCCTCCACTGCTCAGGAGGAAATACAGTAACACCATTTTGTGCCTCATGAGTAGATTCAGGCTTAGTAATTGTACGTGAAGTTTTGAGTTCAAATGTTCTTTTTTTCCTCAAAAGATGCTTTCCATCTAAAACGACAGCATCAAATCTTTAGATTTTTGAAGTCAAGATAAAAATAATAATAAAAATGTAAATTTTCTCAATGTTTTCCAAGAAGAATAATCTAAACAGATAAAGAGACATTGTTAAGGAACATAGATTTCAGACACTTCCTTTCTAATTTAGCATTTTAATCCTTAAAGTCTAATTTTTAAAGAGCTTTGACATCAGAATGATTCATTTCTATTAGGCATCAGCCAAAAAGTTCCCTTCCTGTGTTAAAAATAAATGGCTGCACAGTGGTTTTGGGTGGTCATTGGGAATATTAACCTTACAATCATTGACATGGCCACATTCCGCTCTATTTGGGCATTTTATGATGTCAAAGTATCTCCTCCTGCCAAAGGACTGAACAGAGTCTCAAAATGGCTGACTTTATGCCAAAGCCTGGGACTTTCCTTGACCAGGAAAGTGTGATAATACAACTAAAAGCCTAAATAAAAATTTGGTCCCTCTAATCCTACTATTTTCTCATAAAACCATTGAGATCATTTTTCCAGTGAAAGTAGAGTGTTTATATTCCTACTAATGTACATTGTCTTCAGCCATAACTGTTCATTTATCTTGGGGGGTCCCTTTTCCTCTTGATTTCTAAAAGGATATCCCATAACTCTCTCCTTTTGGGCTCATCAGTAAGAATTCAGCCTTACCTTTCCAATCAAGACTATAATTTCCAGCAGCTGATGCTACTGTAAACAGGAACCCTCATTCATCACAGCCTCAGGGAGAAAGCCAGGTCATAAATGAGGCCATTATCCTATGATGACCTTAACCCTTATTTCATATCCATAGGTCAGGTCCCAAATTGCCTCTGTCACTGTTTGGTCCATTTTGGGTTTCATTCAACCTTGCAAAGGAACATACAGAATTCTTAGATAATCAGGCTGAAAAAGAAAGTAATGGGGTCATCAATGACATAATATGGGAAGAATCTTGAATGTGGCTGGCTGGACATGTTTGGATCGGGTTGGGTAACTGAAGGACGCCCCTTCTATGAATGTCATGGCCAAGAGTAATCCATGAGTAGAGATAAGGCAGAGCAGCAATGACAGCAATTGATAAGTGTAGAAAGGGTCTCTCCTGTAGGGGCTGGTGCATGTAGTCACACTGGACGAAACCCAGTGCTTTGGTCATTGTTGTTTTTATCTGTGGTTTTGTTAGTTTTCAAGGCTTTCTTTAAAATGGAAATCTGGTCTCGCAGGGGAAATGACACCAGCGTGTGTGTGTGTGTGTGTGTGTGTGTGTGTGTGTGTGTGTGTGTGTGTGTGTGTGTGTGTGTGTTTCCTGAAGCATTGATTCCAGTGTGGAATGCAGAAATGAGAGCACAGAGCCATGAAGTGCCAACTGAGGCTTGTGTGACTGCCTGTCACCATTTGATACTGCTCTCTGGAAGGCAAAGAAATATATACTATTTGATTTAAGATTTGGCAGTTCAGATAACTGCCCAGGCACCCTTTTCACAGCACATAAATCTTGCCTTCCTCGTGGAAAGGGCAATATTTTTCTCAAGCAAAATTCACTGTTCATCCCCTTCCTCAAACCCCTCACTGCTGCCACCCCACTCCCTTTCTCCCATGCTGTCTGCAGCAGGCTAGGGAGATGGACGGCTTCAGGGCACAGTGTCAAGGAGTTCTAGGCTAAGGAAAGAATTCAGGGCTGCTCTTTTGAAACGGCCAGTTTGACAAATGGTCACTGCCCCCAAAATCCTCAAAAAAAAAAAAAAGAAAAAAGAAAAATGTTCTCAATGGCTACCAGTTTTACCAGTCGTATTCTAATGGAGATTTAAAATTTGCTGGAAAGTCTGAGAAAGAAGCCTTTTTCAGAATCTCCAGCCTGATGGTGAGGTGGAGATGGCGGTGGGTTTGTGTAACCTTTACCGGCTCCTGTTAGTCTATCCCCTGTTCCCCTGGGGCCCAGGAGCCCTGCCACAGGGGACTCAGGGAACTTAAGGGTGGAGGGGAGTCCTCCTTCCTTTTCTAGCCTCCTTGTTTTATTATTCTGCCTTCCTGGAAATCTGTAACTTGTCAATGGCTTTGTTTTTTCTTCTGAGATCCTGGAAATTGTGGTGGAGTTTTTTTGGCAGCATGAGATTGTTACAGTTTACCAGGAAGCATTGCAGGTGGGAGAGCGAGGTCCTCTTTGCATTTTCATTTAACAAATCAATCCGTAAAATCCAGGGCAACTAGGAAAGACTGCTAAAGATCTACCTACCAAACTTCTCTCTTTGTGTGTGTGTGTGTGTGTGTGTGTGTGTGTGTGTGTGTGTGTGTATGTGTATTTGTAAACATGGCAATTCATAGGGCTCTTGAAGAGCTAATAACCTGGACCACAGTAGACTGGAAAAAAAAAATAGAGTTTTTTTTTTTCTTGAAGTAAACATGGTGCAGTAATAAAATTGATATGCAAGACCTAAAACCGGTTGGATGGCTGATCTCTTACCTCAAGAAACACAGCAGTATCGCTGTCGACCTGGAGGGTAAAACACAAGAGAAAAGGGTTCTAAACAAAGCCGTCAGGACAGACCTCAGTGTACATAGTACAGCCAGTACACGACGTTAAAAAGAGAGAAGGTGATGGGGAAGAACATTCGGGACCACTTGTCTATGGAGTTCACGTCCGTCAGGTCCGGGATCTTGACCTTGAGCTGAGAGGCGCGCCTGCGGATGCGGCCTTTGGCAGGGGCCCCGTGCCGGTCGAAGCCCCGCCCATAGGCCTCGCGGCTGCTCATTGGCTTGCGGTACTGGATGCTGGCGCTGTCGTACGAGTACATGGTGGCCTTGGGGTCGCTCACGCCCGTGAGCACTTCTGAGCCGCTCGTCTCGTTCCTGATCTCCAGGGTGCTGAGGAGGATGTTGCCGTGGGCGTCGACCTGAGGGCAGGGAGGACAGGCTCACACTTGGGTCAGGACAGTCTCTGGTTTAACCTGTTACTGATAACACCCTGAGAGGCTCAGGAGAGGCTGTCTCCTCAGGCTTCTGTTCTGTGTGCCCCCTGGACATGGAGAGTGTCCATCCATCCGTCCATCTCTCCATCCATGCATCCATCTCTCATCTATCTCTATTAATCATCCATCTCTCTTTTACCTATCTATTGTTCTATCATCTTTCTATCATCTATTTTTGTATCTATCATGTATCTATCTATCGATTTTTCCATCAATCTACCTGTCTTTATCTGTCATCTATCTCTCTCTATCAATCACCCCTCTTTTTTATCTATCAATCTATTATCCATCATTCAATCTGTCATCTATCAGCCTATCAATTTATTTGTCTTTGTCTTTCTATTTATCCATTGTCCTATCTATTATCTATCTTTCTATCTATCCATCTATGTAAGTTCTATTATCTATCTTTCATCTATCTATCCATCTATCTATCTCACCTGTCTTCTATCAATCATCCATTCATCCAACCATCCATCCATCTATCTAGCTATCATGTATTAACTCATAAAACACTAGTGTATATGTGTGACATTTCTTCTTGTTATATAAGTGGTACAGAGAAAAACAAAATAAAAAGTAAAAATCCTTCAGAGTCAAGCATCAACATCTTACTAGCCTTCCAATCTTTTTCTGTTCATATAAACTTACAAGCATAAGTTCATCCATATGTTTTGCTTTACAACCTGCTTTTGTCAGTTAATAATATACTCTGGCCGTTTTTCCATGTTAAATACTACTCTGTGACATCTTTTACTTATTTATTTTAAAAAATTATTTCTTGTAGAGATGGGGGGGTCTCACTGTGTTGCCCAGGTTGGTCTCAAACTCCAGGCCTCAAGCAACTCTCCAGCTTTGGCCTCCCCAAATGCTGGGATTATAGGGACATCATCTATTAATAACTTACACAAGTAATCCATAATTGAGTTAACCTATCATTAGATGTTAAGGTTTGCTTTACTTTTGTAGTGTTATAAACAAGTATGTAAGGACCATTTATAGTTAAATCTTTGTGCACAACAATAATTATTTCCTCAGGCTAACTTGCCTGAAATGAGAGCCTAATGGGGCAGAGCATATGCCTGCTTACCCCTTTGACTGTTACTCCTCTACAACAATAGAGTTCACTGTCGTTCGCTGTTGCTTCCTGCCATTCCAGCGACACCTAGCCCAGGTTTCCGGTTCTTCCCTTCGCTATGGCCTGACACACACTTCTGGAACTACAGACAACGTGAGCACATTTTGGTTCAGAGTGTGGCCCTGTTTAACTTCTACCTGATGTACTTTGCAAACTAATTCACCTGGAAGGGACGTGGCTCATGCATGCAAAAGAGCTGGAAGTGCTTCCTAGGGCAGAATGGGCAGCTGCGTGTAACATGAGTGTTATTAGCACTGTGCCTGATGTGCAGTAAGTGTTCCATAAATGCTTAAGAATGACAGGAACCTCAGCAAACACTTGTTGAAAGCAGAAGGTATAGGGAGTCAAAAGAGCCTAGGGAAGAAGAAATGAAAAACTAGAAGCATGGGAAGAGGCAAACACAAACAGGAGGGAGAGAGAAAGGGACAGAGGACAGCATGTGATGGTGGTACCCACAGTATTGCTATGATGGATCAGATGTCCCCCATGTGCCTAGCATAATGGGAGATGCTTCATATATGTCCCTTGTCTAATACTCACAGAAACTACATCTATTTATTGATTTATTTGAGTCAAGTTCTCACTCTGTCACCCAGGCTAGAGTGCAGTGGTACAATCATAGTTCACCATAGCCTTGACCTTCTGGGCCCAGGTGATCCTTCTGCCTCAGCCTCCCGAGTAGCTCAGACTACAGGCACATGCCACCTTGCCTGACTAATTTTTCTATCTTTTATAGAGACAAGGTCTCACTATGTTGCCCAGGCTGGTCTCAGGTGATCCTTTCACCTCAGCCCACCTCATGCTGGGATTACAGGCATGAGCCACCACGCTTGACCAGAAACCTTATTTTAAAAGATAGACTATTTCATCCCATTTTATAGATAAGGCAACTGAAACATAGAACTGTTGACATACTGACTCAAATTCACTCAACTAATAATTGCCAGACCTCAGATTAGAACCTGTCTCTTTGATTCGAAGCTCATACACTTTCTGCTGAGAAAGGACCACTCCACAGTCCTTGGCCTTTGCCACATCCCACAGTAAATTCAGTTGATGTAGTTGTTAGCTTTAAGCATTGAGTTAGTTGAAGAGAGAAATGGTAATTGGAGCTGACCTGTACCTTTCTCTCCATTTTTATCATCAGTTTCCTCTGTGAAGCATTTTACTTCAGTCTAACTGGTTTACCCATCATGCCCTGACACTACACATCTAGTGGCATCTTTATTCAAGGAGTTATTACTATTTTTTATTGTTAATAGCTTCTATTTGTTGAATCCTACTATATAATTTATCTCAGTAATTTCGGTAACTGAATCCTACAGAGGAATTTTTCTCTTTTATAACAGCACTAGGAAATATATAATATTATCTTAGTTCAGCAGATAGGGAAACTGAGGTTCAGAGAGGTTAAGTAAATTGCCTAAGATTAAACGAATAAGTGCCCAATTTGGTGTCAAGACATGGAATATTCTTTGTCTCAAATATTATTTTCACTACTCTTTTGGCATATTAATCAAATCTGTCTCTTTTCTTCAAGGCTCAATTTAAATCCTTCTACCTCTGTGTTTCTTTGTACTTTGCCTGATTATGTAACCTCTAAATGTTCTCCCATCATTTATTGAGTGCATACATGTTAGGTCTCAAGGATAGATATTGAATACACCTGGCATCCTTATCGTCAAAAACCCCCAGCACCGACTTTTACAGCAAAATTTACAAACTCAGGTACCTACAGGGACCAAGAAGCATGAAGGAGGAGAGCCAGGACAATGGATACAATTGAGTGAAGTTACGGAGTGTTGAGACCTGTGTGGGCCCAGAGACCCATGTCTAGAGAGAACACACAGTTCAGCTTCTACTGGTAACTACAGTGAATGGAATATACCCCAATGTTGCCAGATGACCCCCTTTCTCAGAAAAACAGAATGTCTAGATTTTTATTGGAAGTTTCTTTAAAGTTGGCTTAATATTATAAAAATGATCTGTGGGCCAAACAAAACATATCTGTGTCCGAGTCTGGATTTTGGATAGCCATTTAGGGACTCCTGGACTTTTCCATTCATGTAGCTGTTAGCATATGTTACTTTGTATTCACATTGACTTTGAGGTATCAGTCCTACTTGCCCAGCCAGAGCTATAGAAGGCTCAGGGGACAGATAATGAGGGCCTGGACTAGGACAATGCAGTAGAGAGGAAAGGAAAACTTCACCAAAGAGGAATGTTTGAGCAATAATTAAAACAGCAATACATTTGATTGGACAACTGATTGGAATTATAGGACAAGCAAGGGAAGGTGACCTGGGAGTTTTCAGTCCATTTAACTGAGAGGATTATATCATAGTTAGTAAAAATGGGGCATTTGGTGCACATATGGGGCAGGAAAGAGTAGGCTGTTTTGTTGAATTTGTGACATACATTAGACATTCTCGTAGTGGTGTCCAGCAAGTAATGCATATGTGTGGTAATACAACCCGCCAGCCAGAAGCTGGAGAGCAGAGGGTGAAATCTTACATCTCAGAAGAAATGCATGAGTGTGTCCTTACACACACACACACACACACACACACACACACACACACACACACACACGTCTGTAGCATCAGCCTTCAGGATAAGTCCTAGGCTGTGTAGGAAAGAAAAGAGAACAAAAGTGGGCAAGGATTTAATTTTCCTAAAATAGATAAAAGTTACGTTGATATCACTGTGCAGTAGTGAAATCTCCTTTCATAGTCACAGAACTAGATCCATTATCTTATAGTCAAACCACTTCAAGCCATGATTCCTAGCTTGATGAAGGAAATAATGAGGGATTTGCAGAAACTCATAAACCTTATGCAGTTTCTGGGTGCATTTGAATTTCCACCATGGTTAACCAAAATATTTTAAGAAAAAGTGCCTTGCTTGTCTTGACTTTTGTTTAATGAGAAGCATCTGTCTGCTTCTAAATTCTAGTAGCGTGTTTACTTAGAAAGATTCATAATAACAATCTATTAATGTTGTATACAGTGCCAACCACATAATCCCATCTTAAAAGTCTGTTTTTAGACTCTGGTGTCTTCCACCTAGAATGTTCATCCTAACCAAAGACTGTCAAGGATTGGAAGCAAAACTTTGAGGTTATCTAGTGAAAACCTTCCCTTTATAGATAAGCCTAAGACCCAGACTTGCCCAAGATCATTCCTCAGCAGGTAATAATAAACCAAAATGAGAACACAACTTTCAACCCCCGATCCTTTCTTCTGTCTTCTACCCATCCTTTAAGCCTCAACGCAAGCCCCACCTTTCCATTTAGCCTTCTGTGACTCTCAATAATGTCTCATTTCTATGACCTTCTTAACATGATCTACAGCATGCCGTTTAGCATTTGGCTAAAAACCATTCGTTGTCACTCTCAATATTTGTTTTAGTCTTGTATCTTTGGGGACATAATATCTCTTAAGGACAGAATTCATGTTTTGTGATTCTCTTGACTGTTCCACAGTACCCAACAAAATTGTGTGTGCTGGTCCTTATCTGCTAATATGCTTCTCCTTCTTTAATGAGTTTGACATTTTGCCTCTTGTCATGTCAACCCCACCATCCTAAGCAATGTAACAGGGTGGTCCCCCCAAACAGAATTTATTTATTAAAAAATTGCATATTTATTCTTACATGTTTAAACTTTTGTCACCTTCAAAGAACTCTCCATTTGATATAATGCACCTATCGAGATACTTTTTGCACTGCTCAGAACACTTTTTGAACTTGTCCATTTTGATGACTTTTAGTGCTTCTGTCTTTTTTTGTTTCATCTCTTCCACATCGGTAGAATGTTTCCCTTTGAGGATTCTTTCCATCCAAGGAAACAGAAATAAAATGTTGCTCAGGGTGAAATCAGGTGAATGGGGAAGGTGGGGCACAGGGATCATGCTGTTTTTCGTCAACTGCTAAACACTCAGTGCGATGTGGACAGGTGCATTCATAAATCACCTATCATGAAATGAGCAAATGTGTTGAAAGAATCTAAAAAAGTAGAATGCAGCCTCTCACAGTGCTGGTGCACTGACGCCAATAGGTTCCAAAACATTTACCTAGCAGGGGAAGCCTGTACTGCAAGGGGCCTACATTCCAAAAAATAGTTCTGTTTTTTTTGGGGGGATCCCCCAAGTAAACTTTCATAGGCATGACTTTTTCAACTGTGGACTTACACGATGGGCCAGATACTGCATCCAGCTTTTTTTCACCAATGACCTTCACCATCACCCAGCCTCAAGTCTCAAGCACACATTAGCATGGTCTTACATTAAGATGTCTCCATCATTCAGAAGTATTCTATCTCCCATATCTCCATGTGTTAAAGTCCCATTTCTGAAGGCAGCCTGCTATCCCTCCACACCCCTGACTTTCTCCCTTGCTCCCACTGAATCTGCCTTTCTCAACCTTTCTTTCTCTGTCTACTGAGTCTCTTCTAGTTTCACGGGACATGCTATCTTGACATGTGTGAACCAAAGCTGTATTTCTTCTTTGCCTTTGACCTACACAAAGGGGAGTTCCTACAAAGTGACTTCTCCCGGCCACCAGTTCAGTCCGTAATCCTTCGCAAACTAAGTTCTGCTTCAGCTCATATTCTGAGACCATATATGGCCCTATTGATACATCTACGAGGCTTTTCTCCATCTTCATTTCCCCTATTGTCTCTGAAACACTATTGACCATTGTCTCCTTTTGACTACTCAACTTTGTCCTGGAATTCTCCCTTCATTGTATTTTCTTACTCATTCCCTACTGCTATAGTTTATCAATGTCTCTTTCATGAACTCCATAACCACCTCCCATTCCTTACATGTCTCAGCCCAACACTACCTGCAAGTGCCTGGGTGGCTCTGCCCTAACCCCTACCCCTTGGAGTTGAGAGTGACTTTCCTTTTGCTTCAATCATGTAAGGGAATCTAAAATATTCTTTTTTTTTTTTTTCCTCCCATTCCTTACATGTCTCAGCCCAACACTACCTGCAAGTGCCTGGGTGGCTCTGCCCTAACCCCTACCCCTTGGAGTTGAGAGTGACTTTCCTTTTGCTTCAATCATGTAAGGGAATCTAAAATATTCTTTTTTTTTTTTTTCCTCCCATTCCTTACATGTCTCAGCCCAACACTACCTGCAAGTGCCTGGGTGGCTCTGCCCTAACCCCTACCCCTTGGAGTTGAGAGTGACTTTCCTTTTGCTTCAATCATGTAAGGGAATCTAAAATATTCTTTTTTTTTTTTTTCCTCCCATTCCTTACATGTCTCAGCCCAACACTACCTGCAAGTGCCTGGGTGGCTCTGCCCTAACCCCTACCCCTTGGAGTTGAGAGTGACTTTCCTTTTGCTTCAATCATGTAAGGGAATCTAAAATATTCTTTTTTTTTTTTTTCCTCCCATTCCTTACATGTCTCAGCCCAACACTACCTGCAAGTGCCTGGGTGGCTCTGCCCTAACCCCTACCCCTTGGAGTTGAGAGTGACTTTCCTTTTGCTTCAATCATGTAAGGGAATCTAAAATATTCTTTTTTTTTTTTTTCCTCCCATTCCTTACATGTCTCAGCCCAACACTACCTGCAAGTGCCTGGGTGGCTCTGCCCTAACCCCTACCCCTTGGAGTTGAGAGTGACTTTCCTTTTGCTTCAATCATGTAAGGGAATCTAAAATATTCTTTTTTTTTTTTTTCCTCCCATTCCTTACATGTCTCAGCCCAACACTACCTGCAAGTGCCTGGGTGGCTCTGCCCTAACCCCTACCCCTTGGAGTTGAGAGTGACTTTCCTTTTGCTTCAATCATGTAAGGGAATCTAAAATATTCTTTTTTTTTTTTTTGAGTTGGAGTCTCACTCTGTCGCCGAGACTGGAGTGCAGTGACCGCTCCCGGCCACAGCGGCCTCGACCTGCTGGGTTCCTGTGATCCTTCCGCCTCAGCCTTCCAAGTACAGGCGCGCACTACCACGCCCAGCTAATTTTTTGATTTATTGTAGAGATGAGGTCTCGCCAAGTTGCCCAGGTGGGTCTCGAACCCGCGAGCTCAGGCAATCCACTCACCTCAGCCTCCCAAGGTGCGGGATTACAGGCTGAGCCACCGAACCCGGCTCTAAAATATTCTTATATCCACACCTAACACAGCTTCCCAAAAATATCCATCGGGAAAGGGCTATTGTTTTTTCACATCTTCAGAAGCAGCAAGAAGCCCCATGGTACGTTGCTTCAACATCTGCAGTGGTTGGATGTTGCCTAATTAATTAAAAAATGTCAAAATATCAACATCTGAGTTTGGTACAGTCCAGACATTGAAGATTTTTGAGGCTCGAGGCAGGAGGAAGTGAAGTAAGAGAAAATTAAATGCTGGATTTCTAGGGCAGGTACAGGCTAGTAGATTTTCTGAAAAGCTGTGGGTGTTGAAATAACTGTTGGGTGAAATCACCATTCTCCACACCTCATGTTGCCCAAAAGGATGGGAATAAGGAGAAAAGAGGAGAAAGGGAGGAACACTTCTGGCTTCTGGTCCTTGTCTCCCCTTCATGCTCCCTGCTGACCTGTCTGATGAATGTATTTGGAAGGAGGCAATCATGCTTGGCTCTGCGCCTTCTGGATTTCTCTCTCTCTCTCTTTCTCTCTGTATCTGTCTCTGTCTCTCTCTGTCTCTCTGTCTTTCTCTCTCTCTCTCTTATCTGGTTACTGAGAGGGGGGCATGCAGGCAGGCACACATTCACCCCGGCTGCGCTGGTGGATAAGATCTGCCATTGTTCCCTGGTCCCAGTGACTGGGGAGGTGAGTCTGTCTAATGTTGGGAGGAATGGCTGCATTATATTAACTACATGTTCCTCAGCCCAGCATCACTGGCTCTTTTATTATTTAGAGCATCATTGAACCTAAATTTAGAGAGAATGAAAGTTATTATTATTAAGGTTTCAGGAAGGCCAATCAATAAATTCTTTCTCTTCCACTTCAGATAGGTGACTCATGAAGGGAAACAGAGGATGTGACCTCAGATCTGCAGGCCCCAGGGCTTGGGGAAAATATAAGCGCTGATTATCACTCCATCCCTTACTTGACATATTTTCTGTGCTGCAAGAGATAATTTTAGTTGGACCACAGATAATGATTTAAAATGTTAATAGTTCATTTATTCACTCATTTATTCATTCATTTATTCAATATACCTCAGGCACTGTCCCAAACACCAAGGAGAGAATTAGTCTTTTCATAAGCAATAGAACATTTTGCCCCTCATTTTAGATACTCAAAAATCTCAAGGAATAAAGCCCCTTAATGCTATTCTCTCTTGTACAAATACAAAACGCTCCTGGCCCCTATTGATTCTAGATACACACTCTGACCTCTTTCAAATGCGGTTACCAGTGCCATTTCCAACACCCATTTTGAAGGTGGCTCCCTTTGACCACAAGGCCCCCCTTCTCTCCAGCTGAGCCTCTCTCCATTGTCTTTCCTGGGGGTCATGATACCCAGCCTCAAGACCTGAAGGCAAGTCAGAGTGGGGGATGGTACTCCCATGTGAAGGAAAGCCTGGGATTTTACCTTCTTTTTTTCAAATTGGGAAATATACTTAATTTAGAAAGTAAATTGGAGAGAGCGAGAGGAGATTCACCTCTCCAAGGTCGGGGAGGGGGTCAAAGCTAGGAAACATGATGACCAAAGCTCAAAGAGCCATGTGGACACATCAGAGTTTAACAAAGCAATGGCTGGGATTTTACCTTCTAAAGATCTGAAGTGGCAGGGACGGTCCAGCTTCTGACTGGTGAACACTCTCTCCCTTCTTGCAGTATGGTGCTTACCACACCATTTTGGGTTTAAATCCTGTCTGATGACACAATAATTCTGGGAAGACAGTGGTGAGCAAAACAAATAAGGTTCTTGAACTCCTGGTGCTCACGTACTTATGGAGGGAAGCAGACGACACCCTCTCTCCTCCTAATTTTGTTTTTTTTTTTAATTAAATCAGGTATGAAGAAAACAAATCAGCTTGTGTACTTTTATTTTAATGTATTTAGGAAAATATAGCCAGCTCCCTAAATTGGTGGATTTTGTGCATGTTTTTCTTAGCTTTACATTTGTGCTCACATTGTATTATAACAAGGGGCACATTTCAAGTAATTTGAATTTCCTTATTTTCTCCTGGACATTACAGAACAGTCTGCAAGATGGTTCTCCATGGATGTTTTAAGGTGTCTCAGTCTCCAAATGACCAGAGCAGCACTCTTTTTTTAAAAAATCGGAATCTCACTGTGTTGCTCAGGAGTGCAGTGGCATGATCATGGCCACTGCAGCCTTGACCTCCTGGGCTCAAGTGATCCTCCTGCCTCAGCCTCCTGAGTAGCTGAGACTGTAGGTATGTACCACCACACCTGGCTAATTTTCTGATTGTTCATAGAGATGAGGTCTTGCTATGCTGCTCAGGCTGGTCTCAAATTCCTAGGCTCAAGCAATCCTTCCACCTCAGGCTCCCAAAAGGCTGGGATTACAGGCATGAGCCACTGTGCCTGGCTAGGACAGAACCCTTGGTCCTCTCTCTTCCTATCCAACTTGTTCCTTCCACTGAGTGACCCATTAGAATGTTACTCCAAGAGGGTAGGGGCTTAGTCTTATTCACTACTGTTTTCCCAAAGCCAGAAAAATACTCAGCATACAGGAGCATTCAATAAATGTCTGTCTAACGAATGAATGAATGAGTAATAGTACAGGTGGTAAAATGGCATCATTAATTCTATGTGTCAACTTGGCTAGGCCGTGGTGTCCCGTTGTTTGGTCCAATACGAGTCTAGACGGTACTGTGCAGGCCTTTTGTAGATGATACTGGCATTCACAGTTATTATGAGTAAGGGAGACTACACTCGATTATGGGCCTCATGTTGTTAGTTGAAAGTCTTGGGAGCAAATGCTGAAGGTTCCAAGAAAAGAAGAAACTGTTACAAGGCTGTAATCTTGCCCAAGTTTCCAGTGTGCCCTGCAGATTTCAGACTAAAGGTTGCAACATCAACTCTCACCAGCTTGCCACCTGCCCTGTGGATGTCAGACTTCATAGCCTCCACAATTTCACCAGATTCCTTACAATAAATCTCTTGATATGTTCATTAGCTCTATTTCTCTGGACAACCCTGACTGATGAAAGGGTATGCCCCAAATCAGAGGGTGATTATAAAATATCAAAAGTCAGGCTAGACGCTTTGGTTCATGCCTGGTAATCCAAGCACTTTGCGAGGTGGAGACAAGAGGATTGCATGAGCCCAGGGGTTCTGGACAACTTAGCGAGACTGCATCGCTACAATAAAACAAAAAAATTAGCTGGGCATGGTGGCACACACCTGTGGTTGCAGCTACTTGGAAGGCTGAGGCAGAAGAATTACCTTAGCCCAGAAGGTCGAGGTTGCAGTGATTGTGAGTGTGTCACTGCACTCCAGTCTTGGCAACAGAGTAAGACCCTATCTCCAAAAAAAAAAAAAGTCAAAAGTTCAGAACACACGGATGTGATGGCTGTCCTATCTCTCTCCTACACAGAAAACCCAAACACATGCACACACTCATGTTCCAGCTTAGATTTAGACTTGTTTTCGCCCCTTCCATCTTACTCATGGCCCCTGACCTCCTCAAAGGGAGCCTGAGGCTGTGAAAAATGCTACCACTCACTGAACTGAATGGTACTGGATATTTTCAATCTATAAATATACCCAAATTCATTTCAGTGTAATTGGGATAAAATATAATCTTGTTTTCAGTGGCAGTTTTAAAGCCCTGTTGGGAAATACCTCTGGGCTCCATGTACTCTGAGAACAGTGAGTGATTTCTTTCTTGGCAGCTGATTCAATTAAATTCATGTTCATCGAGTGATCCTGAAGCCCAAAGCAGGAAACCAGGAGAACGGAAGTGACCTCAGAAGGAGCTATTTCTCTGTCCTCAGGAAGCCTACAGTCTACTTCGTGAAGTCGTCCAGTGCCAATGACTGCCCACCCCTGGAGAGGACAGAGATCCACAACAGCTCCGCTGACATCTTCCTGCCCCTCTCAAGGAATGTGTCATGCTCCCGCTGCTGCAGCAGCCACCTTCTCTCCCCGGGACTCAAACCCTGCTCACCTAGCCTAGAATCCCTCAGACTCTTTTTGGGTTGGGGATAAAGGGGATGGGGAATAGGGGGAAGCGCTCTGCAGATGCTTTGTGTGTCTTGTGGCTAGTGGCAGACGCGGAAACTTTATTATTATTTTGAGAGAGAACAGAAGGTTAAGTACAAACCTACACAAATCTGAATACAGACACACCATAGTATTCAGGAAACAGAGAAGGACAAGAGGTAACGGTTAAATGAAATAGTTGGTAGTTTTGCAGAATGCTCCTGGGGTAGCTACATTGATCCTGAATTTCTCCTCCTCATTTCTCTGTGTCAGCAGGTCTCGATGGCCCTACTTTTAAATAATTCTGAATCTGACCTCTTCTCCCACCTCGTCTCCTGCCTCCTAAGTGATCTTTCTCTTTCCAGGAATGCAGCCCTGAGACCTTGTCTACACAGCAGCTGGAGGGACTCTTTGAACATGTACAACAAATGGTGTCTCCTTTGTTTAGACTGAGCTACTTCCCAAGACACTGAATGAAATCCACATTCCTCCTCCTATTCTACAAAGCACTGTGTGGTGCAGCCGCTGCGGGCAAATCGGCCTTGACTGCTTATAAGCCTACCCCTTGGGCTCTCTGCTCCAGCCCCGCTGGCCTTCCTTTCTGGCTGTATCTTATTTTTATTTTAGAGTTGTGGGGAATGTGAGAATTTGCTGCTTATGTAAATTGCGTGCAGGTGAGGTTTGGGCTTCTAGCCAGACCTTTCCTCCTGGTGGTGGATGTGGTACCCAATCAGTGGTTGTGTGTCCCTCCACCTCTCCCTACCTTCCCTTGCTAGTTGTGTCCAGTATTTGTTCTTCCTGCCTCTGTGCTTGCATGCCCAGTGTTTAGTGGCCGCTCATGAGTGAACGTGTGGTATTCAGTTTTTGGTTTCTGCAGTAGTTTACTTAGAATAATGAATTCCAGCTGCATCCATATCACTGCAAAGGGCATGATTTTGTTCTTCTTTATGGCTGTGTAGTATTCCATTGGGTATATGTGCCACATTTTCTTCATCTCCTCCACTTTTGATGGGCATTGGGGTTGGTTCCATGTTTTTGATATTGTGAATAGTGCTGCAATAAACATGCATGTATTGATGTCTTTTGGGTAGAGTGACTTATGTTCCCTTGGGTAAATTCCCAGAAGTGGGATAGCCAGATCGTATGGTAGCTCAATTTTTAGTTCTTTTAGAAAATGCTATGCTGCTTTTTACAGAGGTTGATGTAGCTTACATTCCCACCAATAGTGTAGAGGCGTTCCCTTTTCTCCATTGTTTTGGCTCTCTCTTGATGCTCCCAAGTCTCGGGGCTTTTTCACCTTCTGTGCCTCCTGCCTGGAACACACTTTCTTGCTCAGAGTGTTGTCTGGCTAGCTTCTCATCACCATCTTTACTACGGTCTTTATTATCTGCCATTACATCATGCATCTATTTTCACGTTTGTCAATTACCTCAATTGGAATGGAAATTCCTGGTGGACAGGTGTTTTTTTTTTTGAGTGTAGTCTCACTCTGTCGCCCAGCCTGGAGTGCAGTGGCCGCTGCCAGCCACTGCAGCCTCCACCTGCTGGGTTCCGGTGATCCTTCCACCTCAGTCTTCCAAGGAACTGGAACTCCAGGTGCGATGCTATCATGCCCGGCTAATTTTTTGATTTATTGTAGACATGAGGTCTCGCTAAGTTGCCCAGGCAGGTCTCGAACCCATAGG
The DNA here is from genome assembly GCF_000164805.1 of Carlito syrichta. Taxonomy (NCBI): domain Eukaryota; kingdom Metazoa; phylum Chordata; class Mammalia; order Primates; family Tarsiidae; genus Carlito; species Carlito syrichta. The sequence continues at coordinate 684,926 of NW_007252229.1, read as the reverse complement.
CTCAGGCAATCCACTCACCTCAGCCTCCCAAAGCACAGGATTACAGGCTGAGCCACTGAGCCCGGCAACTTTTTTGTATCCTCCTTGCCCTTCCATTACCGGCCTGAGACACTCTTGCTATTGGCAGAGTCAGTGTCTGCTGAATGAGGACATCTGAAACTAAAACCTGGAACCATCTCTCCAAGCTCTGTTTGCATTTTGATGGCCGAGGACAGCTAGGTGGCTAGAATCTCCATGATCCCCAGGGTCTCTTGGACTTTGATGTGCAGCTGAACCACTGAGGTGCTTATGAAAAATACTGTTGGAGTTTACTTCACTCCTTCTCATTTGCATTCCTTTTTTTTTTTTTTTTTTGAGTTGGAGTCTCACTCTGTCGCTGAGACTGGAGTGCAGTGGCCGCTCTCGGCCACCGCAACCTCGACCTGCTGGGCTCCGGCGATCCTTCCGCCTCAGCTCATTTGCATTCTATATATGCATCCAAAGGTCCTAGTTTATTGTGGTGGATGCCTATGTTTTTCACCTGTCTACTCCATTGTATGAGGAAGCTCTTATATCACTCCCTGATATTACTCTGGGGCATATGCTTGAGGTAAGCCTGATTTATTTTTCAAGGCTCCAGGAACAAGTATGTGACCTAGGCCTGAGCATTTAGTGTTTTCCATCTTCCTGTGAGAAGGATCGAGTTCTCCATGAAAAAATGACTCAAGTTGGTCTCAGGAAACTTGATCCTAGGAATTTTTTAATTGGAACTATTGGATCCCAAATAATTTTGTGCTAAGGTTGGAGAGCTTTAACACTAAAAACTTGCAGCTTTGGGACCACCACAAGGGAAGGATCTACTGAAAATAGTGTCAATATAAAGAAAAGCAGAATTAAGAGATGAAGAGACATGCTTTCTGAAGATAATGTTTGAATATGTGAAATGTAGCACATGAAACTAGAACTATGTCTGAACCTGGATCTTTCACTTGTGTGGGTCAATAAATGCCTCCTCCACCATTTTTTCTCAAGTTGTTTAAGTAAATTAGAGCCCTTTCTTGTTCAAAAAAAAAAAGGAAAATTACACTGCTGAAGACTCTGAAGAGATAAGATAGGATTAAACAAAGGTTCACGAACAAAAAGTGAACCAACCCAGACTTGAGCAAGGGTTTGAGGGCCAAGGAAGATTGTGAACTAAGAACACAGGTGTCAGTAGAAATTTTGAATTTCTCCAGGATTCAGGATGCTAAGTCAGAATGATTAAAGTTTCATAAAGCCAGGGTGAGTGTTCCACTTGGCCTGAAGGCCTAGGTTCAAAGGCTAACAGGTATGGCACTGTTTGAACTAGCTAAGAATGGAGCCTCTCACCTTCCAGGGCCCACCTTCACATGTATTTTGTGTCCTGAAATTAATCACAACACAGAGCTGATTTACATGTAGAAAGTTGTCTGACAGGGTTTGTTTGACTCATTGCAGAAACTAGGAACTGGAGAGGAGACCAGATACAGCTCAAATATCTAATTCAGAGGGGAGAAAATACCGATTTCTTGACTGGTAGGAAAGCAAATGCACATTTGTAATGAATCTTTGGCAGATTCCCCCAGTGTCCCCACGACTTGGGATGACTTTGAATTAGTTTCTGCTCACAGACCAATGATGCTACCATTGGGCATTTCATTTATTTGCAAATGGGGCAGGCACTGTGGCCACTATATACAACAAAAAAATTCCACATTAGTACAAAAGTGACCCAGAGGCAGCTTTCTTAAAGCCTAGTTGTAGTGAGAAATCTATCTTTCAAAACTGTAAATACCATCTCTAGTTTCAAATGATGCCTGAGGGGTTTATGAATCTACGGTCTTTATCACCTTGGAGGCTGGAACTCTCCTTTAGTCTAGATCTAGCATCTGCACTCATATAAAAAGAGGTTTTAGAGCAGCTGGAGGAAATATAAATCAAGACACAGCAAGCACTCCTGAAGCTTCAGTGCTAACACCCCTTGACCTGATTGCCTACCCACAGCTATCAACAATAAGGCATAATAACTGCTCCATGCTCTGGTGAGCCAAGGCAAATACTAGGCGTGCCTCAAATGGAAATCGTCTGGCATCAGAACATACCTGTCATTTAAATTTAACTGTTTATAAGCATCTAAGAGTAAAGAGAAGGGCCATCCAACCATTATCATTTTTAAAATCTAATATTCTTTGTTACATTTTTAAATTTAACCAGGGATAGCATTTTTAAATACCACACAGTTTGTATCATTAGTTTAACAGTCAAAGATGAAACGCTAAACAAAGGAAGGAATGCAGTGGCTTTGTTATTGACCCATTGTCCGTCTGGACCCCTGGATTTGAAAGAGAGTAAGTGAGGAACAAACCCAGGCAGCTGCAGGGATAATTATAACTCACATTTATTCTACCTAAATATGAATAAATTGATAACATCTTAGCCACAATGTTCCTTTGAAGATTATAGGTAGTGTTATATGACACTGTGATTCAGAAAGAACACCAGAGGTTGATGTAAAGCATGCTTTTAAAAAAAACCTAAAAAAAAATCAGTGTGACAGGTACAGTAAGACAGTCTGGGGCAGAAGCTGAAGTATAGTCTCTTTTTCTTACTTATTGTGAATATGTAATAATTTTAAAAGTCATTATTATGTAATACTGCATGCCTTGTATGGTCTCTAAAAATTTATCTGAAATGGAGAAGGGCTATCTCACATTCATTCATTCATTCAACAGCTACCTATTTGGTATCTGCCTTCTTCTAGCCTTCTTCTGAGGAAAGAACAATAAATATAGACAGGGCCCTGGTACATATCCTGTAAGGAAAATGGGCGTTAAAAGTAATTATACAAATAGACGTATACTCACTGTTGTGGAAGTCCTGTTGTGGGAAAGCAGAAAATCCCATGAGAACAATGAACAGGGTGACCAAATATAAACCAAGAGTGGGAGTGTCAGTTAAGGCAACCCCAAAGTACGAGCATTTATGGTAATAACTGATACAACTGAAAAGTTAGTAGAAGCCCAGTATGATCTTCAATTTTGCTAATCTATTCTTCTGTTGTGTAAAATATGTTAATCCATCTAACAAAAATTTCAAGTCCATGATTTCCATTGGTCTATTTTCATAGTTTCAGTTATTTTCTGAAACTCCCCATCTACCAACATTTTCCTATTGACTTTATTTTAACTTTTTGATTTTAAATTATTATAAATTACTAGAAAGTTGTGAAGATAGCACAGAAGAGTCCCATGTACCCTTCACCCAGTTTCTCCCACTGGTTACATCTTATATAACTACTGTACAATATATCAACACCAGGAAATGAACACTGGTATAACTGATATTGGCAAAATGTGTATAATTCTATGTAACTTGTGTAGCAACCTCCCATTAAGGTACAGAAGTGTCTGGGCATGGTGGTTTATGCCTGTAATCCCAGCTCTTTGGGAATCTGAGGTGAGAGGATCACTTGAGTCCAGGAGTTTGAGACCAGCTTAGGCAACATAGCAAAACCTTGTCTCTAAAAAAAAAAAAAAAAAAAAATCAGAAAATTAGGCAGGTCTGGTGGTGCATGTCTGTAGCCCTGCTCCCACCCCTGCCCCAAGCTAATTGGGAGGCTGAGGTAGGATAGTCTGAGCCCATGAAGTTGAGGCTGTGGTTAGCCATGATCAAGGTACACATCTACTACTGCAAAGACTTTCCGGATGCTACTTGTTTATAATTAATCACCCCCATCCTGCCCCTATCCCACTATCACCAACTTCTGGCAATACTAATCTGCTCTCCTTCTCTATAATTGTGTTGTTTCAGGAATGTTATATACATGGAATCATATAGTAGATAGTCTTAAGAATGATCTTTCTTTCACTCAACCTAATGCTCTTGAGATGCATGCAAGTTGATGAATGTATCCACAGTTCATTCTTTTTTATAGGAATAGTATTCCATGGCATGAATGTATCACAGTTGGTTTAACCATTCATCTATTGTAGGATATTTTGGTTGGTTCCAGATTGAGGCTATTTCTTATGGACTTTAAAATACATTAATTGTTTTCATAGTGTTTATCTTTTTAAGTTCACATTTGAGAATTTTACGTGTGTGTTTCTATTGACACATTTTTTGTTGACTATAACCACAATTTCCTGTTTCTTCTCATGTCTAGTAATTTTTTTTTATTGCATACTAGATATTTTGAATGTTGTACTACAAACAGTCTGGATTCTGTTATCTTTCACAAAGAATGTTGGGTTTGGTTTGGTAGGCAGTTATATTACAAGGATATCACCTAGACTGTGTGGAGACTTGGTTTTATGTGTTGCTAGGGTGGTTCTCTGAGGAGGGACCCCCAAAAACCTGGAATTATCTTTTGGAGGGCAGACCCCTTGTAGTACAGGCTTCCCCTACTATTTAAGTGTTCTAAGAACCCATTGGTATCAGTGTACAAGCTAGCATTTTTATGAGAAGCTGTGCTTGGCTTCGGTGAATTTTTTTTTGGAGATTCTTTCAACATGTTTGCTCATTTCAGGATGGTTGATTTATGAGAACTCCTGTCTACACCATGCTGAGCGTTCAGCAGTTTTTGACCCAAAACAGTATGATCCCCATGCCCCACCTTCCCTATTCACCTGATCTCATCCCAAGTGACTTTTTTGCTTCCCTGGATGAAAAAATCCCTCCAAGTTTTGCTGATATGGAAAACGTAAAACAAAAAATGGCAGAAGCACTAAAGGCATCAAAATCAACAAGTTCAAAAACGGTTTTGAGCAGTGAAAAAAGCATCTCGACCGGTGTATTGCATCAAACAGAAAGTACTTTGAAGTTGACTGAAGTTTAAACATGTAAGAATAAATGCACCATTAAAAAAATAAATTCTATTTTTTTGGGGGGGTGCCCCCACCTCATATTTTGTTTTTTCCCTTAATCTAAGAAGAATCCTTTATTTTCATGGCTTAGTCTGTACCCTAAAGTGTGAGCCTTTTGAGATTTTTATGAAGAACCTATTGTGTTTACCAGCCCCCACCCAATTCTTCATAGACTAAACTCAAACTCCAAACCATGACTCCCATATAGTGGACAGTAACTAATCTCATTTATTTCTTTCTCTTCACTTGAAGCTGTTTTTCCCCCCTTCTGAGCTTCTTGGTATTTTACCTGTACATTTGTAGTCCAGAGATCAACCTGAGAAAGTTCATACTCAGATTTTGAATTTCTGCTATGGCTCACTTCTTTCTGAAATGTCCAGGAACCCCAGAAGTATAAAACTTCATGTTCTGACTCCTCAGACCAACAAAACTGTAGTTTTCTTTCTTTCTTTCTTTTTCTCTTCTTTTGGTAGAAATGAGGTCTTGCTGTTGCCCAGGTTGTTCTTGAACTCCTGGCCTCAAGTTGTTCTCCTGCCTCAGCCTCCCAAAGTGCTGAGATTATAGGCATGAGCTACCACTGTGGACAAAACTACAGTTTTCTGCTGAAGTTTTGCTGTCCCATGTCTCAATGGGAAATGGTCTTAGGGGAAAATCTGCAATTCCTACCGTACAGTTCCCTTCTTTTGAAGATTGATTTTCTTTTAGTTTTTACTTGTTTTCAGTTATTCTCCCGTGTCTTAGAGAAAATTTGTTCAGGGTTTATAATTTTTATCTTTATGAGGATTAGTCTGATACAAACTATTCTGTCTTGTCTTAACATGATTTGGTTTTTAATTTTGGCATAATTATGTCTATTTTCTGTGAAAAGCATTTGTTTAGCTTTTCAGGGATAAGAACACACTTTATCTTTCCGTGTTTTGTCCCCTGAAAATTGAGGGATTTTTCTATGCTTTCTCCTTGAACTGAAATTTTAAAAAGCCAATTTACCCAGAAAAAAAAGTTTACTGATTTGCAATCCAATGAAATGTCAACATACTTAAGCCCAGTGTTAGTCAGACATCTTGCTTTTGAAATGAAGGTTAGTCAGATGGGAACATTTACTTATTTATTATCCATTCACTGAGCCACCTTCAGAAAGAGCTACATTAAACATCTAGATCTGATACGATCCTCCCACCTGATTTATCCCTTGTTGTCTTAGAACAGTTGCCTGAGAACCTGGTGTGGAATCCAGGCCAATGCTTAAAGAGTTTGGTTAATGTTTGTTTTCCAGTTTGCTTGACCTTCCATTTAGTTACTCTCCCTAGAGAATGTTGCTCTTCTAGCCAGCTGAAGGGCCTTGCTTTCTCCTTTACACCTTCCAAGCCAGCTGAAGGGCCTTGCTTTCTCCTTTACACCTTCCAGAATTCTACAAGTCACTGAGTGTCCATCTGGTTCCTGGCTTCTGAATTTTCCTACCACTGGACCTATCCCACTTCCTTCACATAGGGTTTTCCCCATGATCTATCAGTCAACACAAATTCCAAGCTGCACAGAGGATGAGCTAGTATGACTAGAAGGCAATTGAGATGGAGATGAAAACAGAAAGGGGTGGTCTCCTAAGGCCATACTTTTAAAGTTGGCATGGTTACAATCAGGTAATGGAAACCTTCTTCTTTTCAAAAATATTCCTCACACTGTGTTCAGTCTCATTTTATAATTTAATCACTGCCTATGAGTATACTGTGAGAAGATATGTATTGTATCTTCTAATATGATGTAATATATAACATTGCATGATATAATTAATATAAAATATAACATAATTAAAATATAATGTAATAATTAAAATATAATTTAATAACATAACAAAACTAACATAATTTATGCTATATAATTAATATATAACATAACATAATATAATAATTAAAATATAAGATAATATAATATCTTGTCCAACAAGATCAGAAGATTCTTGAGGGCAAATATCATGCCTACTTCTGTGCCCATAGCATCAAGCATCGTGCCTCACACAAAGGTAGAAGTTTATCTGATGAGTTACTTTGAATTTTAATCATTTGGCGGACCTCTAAGTTTTCTTTGCTCACCATTTTCCTAGTAGTGTCTGTCCAAGCTTGCTATCCTACTAAAGAGCATGAAGCTCCACCCCGGAGATTCACAGTTGGCTTCTGTTTAATCACCCATGCACCTCACATGCTGCCCTACCTTTGCTCCCATTCACCACACTCTGGCTACACCAACTTCTCTCAAAACTTTGATACACGCAGCAATTCCTGCCTCAGGGCCTTAGGACTTGCCATTTCCGTGGCCTGGAATGGACATGGCATGTTTAGCAGCTTCTCATCGCTTCTCATCTCAGATGGAATAGTAAACCCTCAGAGAGGCTTTCCTGATCACCTCACCTAGTGTCCTGCCCTTCAAAGCTGACCCAGTCACCCTCTTGCCTAGCACTCCATTTTATTTTCTTTAGCCCTTAATGTTACCTGAAATTATCCTTTTAATACTTGTCTTGTTTGTGTTTATTGCCTGTCTTCCCACGTTAGAGTCTAAGGTCCATGAGGGCAAGGGATTCGTCTTAGAGCAGTGTCCCTGATGCCCAGAACGGTGCCTAAATTAACAAATATTTGAGTTGTCACCCTGTGTGTACCTGGAAAACAATTTGAGGTGGATACGGTATTTCGGTGTATCTAAGGGTAAGTTGATTTCAATGAGAAATGACTCAGAGGTAGAGGCTATGGATATGTTTTAAAATAATAAACAAACTCTTAATTTTAATTTAATTCCACCCAATGAGACCATGGGTTGTAAGATCTACTAACAAAAAGCAAAAAAAAAAAAAAAAAAAAGTAATAACAATATCTTGTATATAATAATAGCTAATACTTATTATTTACTATGTGCTAGGTAATGTTCCAGACACTGAACTTTTTACCAAAACAATTCATTTAGTCCTTATGAAAACTCTGTGAGATAGGTGTACTCTAATAATCTCCATTTTATGGATAAGGACACAGAGAGTAGAGGTTAGATAAAGACTTAAACAGGTTGATTTGCTTGAAGTTATAAAGCCGGGAAGGGGCAGAACTGGGATTCACACCCAGGTAGTTGGCTTCTAGTGTTTGGCTGTGACCACTGTGTAATGTGGTCTCATCTGCATTGAAGAGTGCAGAGTATATTCACTTCAGTTCTCTCATTATTCTTTCACCTACAAGGGAGGACCCCCCCAAAATTGAGGATTATCTTTTGGAAGGTGAGCCCCTTGTAGTACAGGTAAGTGTCCTAGGAATCCATCGGCAACATCAGTGTATTAGCTAGTGTTGTTGGGAGAGGTTGTGTTCGACTTCAGTGAATTCTTTTTTTTTGAGATTCTTTCAAAGTGTTTCACCCACCATTTCATGATGGGTGATTTATGAGTACACTTGCCCACATTGCACTGAGCATTCAGAAGTTTTTGACCAAAAACAAGATGACCCCCACGCCCACCATCCCTGTTTACCTGATCTCATTGCCAGTGACTATTTTTTATTTCCCTATCTGAAAATAGTCTTCGAAGGGAAACATTTTACCCATGTGGAAGAGGCAGAAGCACTAAAAGGTATCAAAATGGTCAGGTTCACAAACTGTTCTGAGCAGTGGAAAAGCGTTTTGATGGGTGTCTTGCATCAAACGGAGAATACTTTGAAGGTGACTGAAGTTTAAGCATGTAAGAATAGATATGCAATTTTTTATAAATAAATTCCAGTTTTTTTGAGTCCCCCTTCTGTAAATAGTTTAGAATAAATTATAATGGACTTGCAGTTGTGCTCTAGACCTGCATGCTATTCATCGATATAACCTTCAACTTGACTTTTTCATCCTTCAGTTCCCAAACATGTAAAATGAAGGACTGGTGAAGTCTTATTAAAGATAAAACAGTATTTTACAAGTTTTTTTTTCTTTTAGTTATGAGAGCCCCAAGTACCACGCTGCTGATAAACTTATGAAGAATGTTACCTGGAATATTTAATGCCTCACCTGGACTTTATTCATCTCCAGCTTGTTCTTCTCGTTGGCACTCTGGTCTTGTTTGCTGGCTCCCTTTTTCTGAGGGCCTTTCCCAAAGAAGATGTAGTTTACAAAGGCATATTCCAGCAGAGCCAGGAACACAAACACAAAGCAACCCATCAGATAAATGTCAATCGCTTTGACGTAAGGGATCTTTGGCAAGGTCTCCCTGAGGTGGGTGCTGATGGTGGTCATTGTCAGCACCGTGGTGATACCTGGGAAACAGAGAGACAAAGCTTAGCTGAAGGCAACTCTATTACATTGCCCTTTTCAAGACTGAGAGGACAGATGCCATGCCCTCATCAATGCACAGTAGGATGGCAGAAGCACAATAAACCACTGGGCACAAAGGGCATACTTTGAAAGACAAGACAGTGGGCTCTCTACACAGCCAATTAATGAATCATAAAATAGAATGTTCAGTTAATGAAGGGTTGAAAACTTTTAAAAAAATTGCACACACAAAAAAGAGAAGCAGATGGAAAGACAGATAAAAATCCTGTTGAAAGCCTACAGTGAAATGTCTCTCATTCTATTATGTGGTCACATTCTTCTTTCTCCTTCTGTCAGAATCTCACCCATCTCCCTCCTAAATCTCTGTTTGGGATATTAGTCCTATGGCAGCCACTACCAAACAAAGCTGGTGACCAGTCTGAGAGAATCTGCCTCATTCCCTGAATCTACAATACACCCAAGTCATAAGGTTAATGTTGCATTTTAAAATAATCATGTGTCATTCATAGCAAAATAACACTAAAAGAAGAAACATGAGTCATTTCATGATTTGTATCAAATGTTTGATTTATGTATTTTTTTTTCAAGATTACGACTGGTCGCATTTTAATTTATTTATTAATTATTATTTTAAAGATTAGATTTAGGGGGTACACATGCATCCTCATCATGTGGATGTATTGTGTAGGCATAATATAATCTTGTTGTTTTGGTTTTTCAAATATTACCTCTATTTTCTTCATTCTAGAGCCTAGAAAGAATCAGTTTTCCTGATGTTAGGAAAAGACTATTAAAGAATTAAACTTGCATTTGCTAAAGAAGTTTAAAACTGTAAACTCATGAATGGCAGATTCTGTTTTATCTACTTTGTTAAAAACAGCATTCTTAAGAGTATAATGTATATAATGCATATAACAATACGTATTTCATGTTAATGATGGTGATGATGAAGCAATAATTGGGAAAAGCAAAAAGTGAAAAAGAAGCTGGACTCTGGTGTAGGTAGTTTGTGTTGCAATAGCAACAATATACATTTAAATAGTGTCACTATTACACGGTTACGTAGTGTTTTACAGTTTTAAATACCTACAGTTATAAGTTGCCCTATATGGCTGTCATAACAGCTTCTGAGTATGATAGAGTATATGATTCTCATTTTTTAGCTACGTAACAGAAATTCTGAGATTAATTATTTTTCTCTAAGTCCACCCAGTTGGGGGCAATAAAAAGCAGAGCTATTATACAACAGCATTTAAAATAAGCAGAGAGATGAGAAGGTAAAACCTGAAATTTGCTGCTGGTGGTCCTTACATTTGACACTATACAAATGTATGTTGCTGCTATTGCAGCACAAACTGTCGATGCCAGAGTCCAGCTTCTTTTTCTTTTTGCTTTTCACAATAATTGCTTTTTCATCACCATAATAAAAATGAAATATGTATTATTATATGTATTATACATATTATACTCTTAAGAGTGCTGTATTTAACAAAGTAGATAAAACGGAATCTGCCATTCATGAGCTTATAGTCTTAAGCTTCTCTAGCAAAGTCAGCAGTGTGAAATAGATAGTAAAAACAGAAGAAAGTTGTTGAAGGGAATAAAAAGTAGTAAAGTGAAAAAGGGGGAAATAGTTTAGCACTCATTTGTCAGATTATTCTAGATGTATAGAGTCCTTGATTTGACTTTTCAATTTTTAGAGAACAGATAAAATAGGAAGTCAGTACTACCATATAGAAAGTTAAAATGTATGTTCAAACCAGTGATGAATTCTAACGTGCTAGACTGGTACGAAATGCCATCATGAGGGGTCTTATGTCTTTGAATAAAACTTCACATTTCAGGGTATATTCCAAGTAGGCTACCGTAATACTATAAGAAAAGGATTGACAGTGGTGGGAAACTATGGGGGCAGGGAGAGGAAGAGAGGTGGGATTAACGGTAGTCAATATATGTCTGGGGAAAGGGGGGCACACCTCATCAACAAGGGTATCTGCACAACGAATATTTGTATATATAACCCTTAACTGTACCCCGCAATTTTAAAATAAAAACATATATTAAAAACTTCACATTTCACCTAATGTAATTCTAGCTAACGTGCTTAATAGCAATGAACAATTCATTTACAAATTCACTAATTGCTTCTCTGCTTCTACTCCTTGTTTTACATTTTTAAGCAAAAAAATTAGTAAACAAATGTCATCTTTAATTATATATGTTTAAAAATACCTCAGGTTTTACATTCCATAGAATTGGTTAAGGTCAGATGTGGTGGCTAAAGCCTGTAATCCCAGCACTTAGGGAGGTTGATGTGAGAGGATTGCTTGAGCCCAGGAGTTTGAGATGAGCCTAGGCAACATAGTGCAACCTCCTCTCTACAAAATAAAATAAATAAATAAATAAATAAATAAATAAATAAATAAATAAGCCAGGTGTGGTGTGCATGCCCATCGTCACAGCTACTTGGGAGGCTGTGGTGGAAGGATCACTTGAGTGTGGGAGGTAGAGACTGCAGTGAGCCATGGTCGTGTCACTGCACTCCAGCCTGGGTGACAGAGTGAGATGCCAACTCAAAAAAACAAAACAAAACAAAATAAAACAACCAAAGTATAGGTTAAACCAGCACCTTTATATGCTGATATCACTAATCAAATATCACTAGCTTTGAGGATAGATGTGTAAACAGAACCACACTTCATATGCTTGCTGATTATTATTCCCTGCTGTGGACATCAACCAGTGTTTCCTTAACATGCACACACATGTGAGCGTGTTCACATTTAAGCAGTATGTGCAGATACATATGAATGATATGATTAATTATTTGTTTTCTTTATTCTTAGAATGTTCAAAGGTTGAAAAGGGAGCTGCAGACACTTGATTTGAGTGTTCAGCCATTAGACATAAGCTGTAGAGATGACAATAGTTGTGAAAGGGTGTGCTGGTCACCTCATCTCGCTCACCAGTCTTGGAGGAGAAGAGGAGTAATGAATGAGCTCAGTCAGAAGTGATGCTTGAGTGCGTGTATGCATGCACATTTGTGTGTGTGTGTGTGTGTGTGTGTGTGTGTGTGTGTGTGTGTGTGAATAAGCCTCAGAAAGTGATAACTGAAATGGCTCTAGGATCTAATTATGAGGCATACCTGCACATACACCGATCTATCAGACACATTCTAACTTACACATTCTAACTTTCCAAGGAACCTTTGAAAGACTCAAATACAGCTTTTCAGTTTTCGGCAATTACTCAACCATGGCAAGATTAGTTCTGAATTTTGTTCCCACAAGAAGGAAATAATTTTTTATTCCCTCTTGACCACAGGTCATTAATACAGCTGAAGAATTCTCTGTGCCTTATTCAATTATAATAAGTTCCATTTAAGGGGACTCAGCTTGGTATGATTAAACTTTAGTTAATATTCAAAGGATCGTATTTCCCAGCAATTGACATCGCTGGTGAATAGTCAAGAGGCTTAACTTTCACCAAGTCCATTAGAAAATAATACCCTGTAAATGTTCTCTCCCATAAAAAGCAAGGATCAAAGAAGAAGCCATCACAAAGTTCCTAAAAGTGAGTGTAATGCGAATTTTAAAGTATCTTCCATGAAACATTTACATAATGCTAAACATACTCCAAGATTTTTTAAAAACAATTTGGTAAAATGGTAAAAAGACAGCACATGATAAAACATTCATTGTTAAGATGCTTACACTTAGATGCTTTATATTCAAGGGCTCTTATGGTAATCTAATTCTGCTTACGCTTAGACGTTTTATATTCAGGACTTCTATGATAATTTAATTCTTTGGCTTGCATTAGAGGGACATTGCCTATAATTCCTAATATTGCTTGTTTGTTTAAAGATGAAGCCCATGAGCTCTCTGCAGTGCTGAGGATGCATTTACCTAGTGCAACTCTGGCAGCAGACGCATCATAGTTGATCCAAAAAGATACCCAAGACAGAATTGTAATCAGTGTGGAAGGCATGTAGGTTTGCAAAATGAAGTAACCAATGTTTCTCTTCAGTCGAAAACTTAGTGACAGTCGTGGATACGCTCCTGAGTTGGAGGAAGAAAAAAGACAATCAGGTCATCATTAGGTTGGAACCGTCTTCTTCCTTTCCCAGCATCCCTAGTTCATTTTTTGGGAAACATGCTCACCTGTTGTGAACTCCACCTTCTTAGACACCATCTTGTAGTCAACAATGGAAAACTGAGGAAGCTCAATATTATTCACACCAGTGACTGCTCCCTCTCCTCCGTTCCAGTAAAACTCAATGTCATCAGTGGTATAGCCATCTGCAACCAACAAGCACAGTGTAGTTGAAAAGAATTCTGTGGGTCTAGAAATATTTTGAAGACTACCTGGAAGTTGGAGGAAAAATTCCCAGCAAACACTTGTGAGGTGGCATTGTGTTAAATTAGGAAGATGCATGTGTCTCATGTGGAATACCATTTTTGATGGGTTGTTAGTGACTGCTTTGAGAACATAAATGAATTTGGCTTTAGTGGACATATGCTCTTTAGTGGATATATTTAGTGATATCTGATATCACTGCTGCATATCCAGTCTCATCATGTCTACCAGTGTGTACTCTTTGGTTAAATTAGGGGATGACTGAATTCCAGGTGCCTGGTTGTGGCTTTTGGCTATGCATTATTTAACAACAACAACGACATCAACAAGTAATAATAATTGAGCACATATTTGTTAAAAGGGGAACAGAAAGAATAAAGGAATGGAATATAATGAAAGACTACATTTGTATGTACCCATTAAATGATTAAGACTTTTTAAAAACAAATTTTCTTTTAGGAAATTAGACAAGTTTCTATTCATAACCATTGATTATAGCTAATATTATTGCAACCGACATATAAGTAAAAATTGGAGAGCTATATGAATTCTTGATAATACTCCTTTTGTTTTTGAATCAGTGTCTTATTCCGTCACCCAGGTTGGAGTGCAGTGGCATTATCATGGCTCACCACAGCCTCGACTTCTTCGGCTCAGATGATCCTTCTGTCTCAGCCTCCCTAGTAGCTGGAACTACAGGCATGCACCACCATGCCCAGCTAATTTTTTTTTTTTGATACAATGTCTGGCTAAGTTGCCTAATCTTGAACTCTTGGGCTCAAGCGATCCTCCCATCTGAGCCTCCCAAAGTGCTGAGATTATAGGCATGAGTCACCACACCTAGCCTTGATAATACTTTATATATTGTTATGTTTATGAGGGTGAGCTTTAGTCAACTTAAGGGGAATGAGGAGAGGACTGTAGGTCCCAGTGGAAGGAGGTACCTTCAGGTCTTCAGCATGAAGACCCCATGTTGATGACCGATTTTTCTTCCTCCGTCTTCTCAGCCCCCACCTGCCTGCCAGTGGTCTAGCTGGGTAATAGTCATATATAAGAGTAACTTGCATAAAAAGGATGCATGGATATATTTAAAAATCTGAAAATAATTTAAGGCATACCTAAGTCCATATTTTCCTCTCTTTGCCATCTAGAGACAAAGAAGATCTTTCTAAGTTTTTTTCTCCTTATATTCACCTCAAATTAAAAAAAAAAAAATCTTTTTTTCCACTAGAATTACTAGGGTTTGTGTTTCAAAGGCAACTATAAACGATCTTGGTAGTAGATATTATGCTGACCTACTTTTGATTAAAGCCAGTAACATTTTTTAAGAGATATAAGCAATAATATATTTGAAATTTAGAAGCTGAATGCCAAGTGTCAAGGGATCACCATCAATTTTTCCCTGCAAAGATGTAAGAATTAGGAAGTCTGTCTGAATTAATTCTGACTTGGAAGGCTGTCCACTTTGAAAAAAAAAGTAAGAAATTTTAAGCTATTCTTCCCTATTCTCCCCTTCTTTTTTTGAGGACAAACAAGGCTGTTTTTAAACTTTCCTAACTTCTCCTCAGAAAGCTCTTTTTTGAATTCTTGTCTCTGAATTCATTGAACTTACAACTGATTTATATTTGTTACTTTTTGCCACTTTATGGGAGTTATTGATTATTGTAACATGTTTCAATTTATTTTATTTCTCTTTCAACCATCTTCTACTAGATTCAAGAACTTGCCCTCTTGCCAAAAGAAGGGTGATCTTCCATGTCTAGTAACCCATTCTACAATGACCCATATAGACACAAAAATAGAAGATGTTTACTTCCAGAGATAATTGCTGGTGTCTGAGAGACTGTGAGACCATCTTTACATACTGAACTTAGAACATGGGACTACATGGGACTAATTGGCATATTAGGGACTGATACTAAGATTAAGTATGATTTGTTGAGACTAATTCATATAGATAGCTAGAGAGAGAGAGAGAGAGAGAGCGAGCGAACTTGATGGTAGGTAATTCCAGGAGATCATGGACTCCATTCATGGATTCTAGAATACAAATCTTCTTTCTGAGGAAAAAGGGCTGTTGGCAATATAATAGCTTACACTCAACCCTAATGCCTTTCCTCCCACTTCCAATTCAACCAGGAATTATCTCTCTAAGCCCAGCAGGGAATGGCATCTGGGGAATGTGAAGTTTCAGCCCTGTCTAGATCCGGTACACAATGATGTTATGGGCTTTCATTTCCCCTTAGGGACTAGACAGAACCTCAGGACTAGTGGCACGAAGTCCTTGGGTGGGAATTAGAACAGTGAGATTAAAGAAGAGAGTTGGGCTGAGCGGTTCTTGGGCCGGCTAAATAAGAAAGTTTTACTACCTGTGGGGTTGTCCAGAAGACTGCTGTCATCTCAGTCCCTTGAGGGAATATGGGAGAGTCTAGGTGGGCAGGTCCCTGAGAGAAACAGATCACCTTCTGGTGCCTTAGCAGGGGGGACAGCTTGCCTGGCGCTCACTATGCTTTCCATCTAGAACTCTGCTTCCTTTTAGATGCTCTGGCAGCTGGACCCAAGCCCCAAGAGATAGTCAAGAAAACAACACTGCATGTACGGAATCCAGTAGTCCTAGAGAAGAAAAACAAGTAGAACTTCCAGAATGGAAGTGGCTGCCAGTGTCCCCCCGCATCCAATCAAGTATTGGGTGGGGGGACAGGCAATAGTTTGAACTCCTCATTCTCTACCTTTGTAGAAACATAGAAACATGTGTAGGCATCTGATCAGAGCACACAAACATTTTTTGAACTAAAACTCAATAGTATTTTCTTTCAATTAAAAGAGTTGGATGTATGAAGAGAAGATGACCAGTAATGGGGTCAAAATTAGTGACTTGAAAGACAATTTGAAAAACTCATCTCAAAAGAGAACAAAATCATGGAGATTTGGAAAGCACGAAGGAACTGTACAAGCTTTGAAGGAATCATCTAGAAGATCTAACATGAATAGTGGACTTTCCTGCAAGATGGGGGAGGAGGAGCCATGATAAATAAATAGAAAACACAAATACCCCGAGCTTAACAAATGAACTATTTTGCAAAATGGCAGGATCCTTGAATCAGGTCATTCTGATATCATTCCTATACTCCAAGGGTATAATAATAATCATAGGACAGTCAGAAAGTACAAAGCATTCTCAAAGGAAAAAGTATTGGACTTCTTACATGTAATTCTGAAAAAGAAAAGATTACAGAATTATATCTATAGAACATCTATAATATAGGCATAAAGGAGAGCAACTCTGAGGCCCAAAAGTACCATTTCATAACAAAATGACACTTATTTAAGAGAAGATATGTAATGATTCAGAGAACATATCACCTAAGTTCAGAGAATTTATCACCAAGGACTATGTGATGATTCTGCAGAAGATTCTAATCAAATAAATGAGTCAGGACAGATAAGGGGATCCACTTTAGAAACGGGGGCTGTATAGAATCATGGCTACCTTACTCAATTGCATGCAAATACATTTGAAAATTTGGGTAAAATGAATAATCTTCTCAGAAAAAAAGCATTTTTAAAGCCCAAATCAGGAGAGAGGGAGAGAGAGAATAAAAACAGCTTGATTTCATTCCCTACAAACTAACAGACATTTAAAAACTGATAATTCTATTGCTACTTAAAGTTGCAAAGCATAAGCTGATAATAAAACTTTCTAAATTATTTTCATAAAGTCAGCTGAATATATTAGCATATAAAATCCACCAGGACCTTAAAAAATAAAGCATAACCAATGTGGTTTATTCTACTGGTACAACTGGCTTAATATTAGAAAATCTAGTAACATGTTTTATTATGTTAACAGATCTTAGGAGAAAAATATATGATTATTTATATAGATGTTAAAAGGCACCTGGTAATATTCAATACCCATCCTGTTTTTTTTAAGCAAAGCAATACTTTCAATAAATATGTATGGATAGAGATTTTCCTAACATGGTAAAATATATTTATTTCAATTCTAAACCAGCATCATGCTTACTATAGAAACAGAAAAACTTTCCCATGAAAGTCAAGGACAAGATAAGAATGTCCACTACCATTGTTATTATTTAACATTATTCTGGAGATGCTAACCAATACTTTAGACAAGAGAAAGAAAATTAAGGTATAAAGTTGGAAAGCTGCTAGTGAAACTATTAGGATTTCTAAATTATGTAGCTGTATACCCAGCAAACTCCCAAAGAATTAGCTGGGTATGCAGCTACATAATTTGGAAATCCTAATAGTTACAAACAAATATAATTTGGTTATGTAATGGGGTACAAAATTACTATACAGAAATTGATAGCTTTTATATATATAAAAACTAATTCATAATATGCAATAGATAAAAAAGATCCACTTAAAAGTAGACACAAAATACTAGTAATAAATTTGGCAAGAAACATGCAAGACATATATACGCAGCAACATTTAAAACATATTTGAAGGGTACAAAAGGGACTTTGAACAAATAAAAAGACATAGCATGTTTTTAGATAGGACAATAACATATTCTGTTTCACAATTCATTTGTGATTGACTAATAATACTAATAGGATTTTTGTCTTGAGAACTAGACAAAATAATTCTAAGGTTAAAATAAACAAATCAGACAACCTAAGAAAACTCTGAAAAATAAGAGAAATAAAAAACAACTTGCCCTAACAGGTTGTAAAACATTATAAAGCCTCAGTCATTACAACAGTGTGATCCCGAGGCTAGAATAAAAAGAGAGATCAATGAGCCCCAATAGAAATTTCAGAACTATAGCCAAATACATAGAAAAATTAAGTATATAGCAGAAAGGACACCTCAAACAATTGGGAAAAAGGCAGTTTAGTAAATCATGTTGCAATAACTGTGGAACCACTGGGAAAAGAAGTTTGGACCTCTATTTCATGCCTTGTGCTATGGTAAACTTCAAATAAATTGCAGATCTATCCAGAAAATTGACTATGTATGTACTAAAAGAAAACACAGAAGAATTCTTTTCTGATCCTGGCATGGCGGAAGCCTAACTATAACATATAATTCATGTCATATAAAAAGAACACATTTGGACTCATTAAAAAAGTATGGCAAAAAAACTATTAAATATAAACAGAATTAAAAGTGAATAAGAAACCAAAAATAATTGCACTGCATATTTAAGATAAAGGCTATTTTACTTTATATATGAAGAACTTATACAAACAAATACATACACACAAAGGAAAGAACCAAAAACCTAGTGAGAATATGGTAAACGGATAAGAACAGACAGTTTATTGAAAAAGTAAAAATGTCCAATCTCAATTAAAATAAACGAGATGCAAATTAAAAATGGAAACTGTATCTAGATAACTTTTTTTGCCCCATAACTTAAAAAATTCTGTGAAGTGATAACAGGTGCTGCTGAACACACGGGGGAAGCAGTCACTCTCATGTTGATGAGGGTGTGATCTGTTATAGCCCAAATGGAATGCAGCTTTTATGTAGCTATCAAAAGTACAAATGAGCTGGGCTTGGTGGCTCAGCCTGTAATCCCGCGCCTTTGGGAGGCTGAGGTGAGTGGATTGCCTGAGCCCATGGGTTCGAGACCCGCCTGGGCAACTTGGCGAGACCTCATCTCTACAATAAATAAAAATGAGCCGGGCGTGGTAGTGCGTGCCTGTAGTTCCAGCTACTTGGACGGCTGAGGCAGAAGGATCACCGGAGCCCAGCGGGTTGAGGCTGTGGTGACCGGGAGAGGCTACTGCACTCCAGTCTGGGTGACAGAGTGAGACTCCAACTCAAAAAAAAAAAGTACAAATATATGTATCCCTTGACCCGTAGTTCCTATTCTAGACATTTGTCCTATAGATTAAATCGCACAGTTGTAAAGAATGTGTGTACTGGTTTATTCATTAAAACACTATTCTAATAGCAAAATATTTGAAACAATGTACAAGTCACTTAATAGAAAAGTGGTTAACTGAATTATAGCCCATCAATAAACCATTATAAAGTCATAAAAAGAATGAGAAAGTTCTAATATTTTCTATAGAAAACTCTCTAAAATTCATTTTTAAAGTAAAAAAATCCAGAGTTCAGAACAGTAGTGTTACAGCATACTAATATTTATATGAAAAGCAAAACTATGTTGGCATATACTTATACATTTATTTTTAAAAACTCTGGAGAAACAGATTACAAGCAAAAACAGTGATTTCCTTCAGAGGGAAAGTAGGTAGATGGGTGATACAGATGAGAGGGGAATTTTCACTAACTGTATATAAAATGTATGTTGATTTCTGAATCATGTGATTAAATTAACAAACAAAAATTAAATTTTATGCAAAAAAATTCTAAAGCCCTATATATTTTCTACATGT
Source organism: Carlito syrichta (assembly GCF_000164805.1). Classification (NCBI taxonomy): domain Eukaryota; kingdom Metazoa; phylum Chordata; class Mammalia; order Primates; family Tarsiidae; genus Carlito; species Carlito syrichta. Next base: position 665,044 of record NW_007252229.1, on the reverse strand, counting down.
GGGCCATGAGATTTCAGACACACACCTCCAGAAGACACAGAATGGAGTTTATTCAAGAAAAATTTATAAGGAATGGCTCACCAATTATTTCCCAAATTTTCATTACCCCAAGATGTCAGCTCTTCAGGTAGACTGGGTGCTGCTAGTTAAACTATTAGAACTATATGTTTCACTCTGTAGGACTGACTGGACAGTGTGCCTGTGTGACGATGTGACAATGAAAGGTCTTGGTTGAGGAGCTAGCCTGGTCAGAAAGGGGTAGCCTTAGGAACTCAGCAACCGAAACCAGTCCATACATGTCATGTTCACTCAGATCTGCTGAGTCTGCTCCAAGCTTCCAGCACCGTCCAGACCTGTCCCTCCTCGGAGACATAAAATTGCTCTTTTATCAAGTAACACAAAATCAGATCAGTTAAAAAAAAAATCACGAGGCCCCTGAGATGAAAACAAATCAATGAGTTTGGAAGGAGTAGAAGTGCTGATGCCAGGCCTGGGAGAAATTTCTCCCAGGGACCCTGTTACGTGGATGAAAAATGCCTCAACAACGTCCATTAAGGAAGATGATGTGAAAGGTGAGCTTTTCCAAAAAGATAGAAGGAATCAAAATAAGACCAATTTTGTTTTAAAACATCCTTTAAGAAACTGAGACAATACAATCCAAATTTAAAGCTCCCCTCCCGTCTGCCTTAAGTGAGGCAAACGTTTTTGGAGCGTGTCTTGTACCCTTGCTCACCTTACATGGGGCTTGGGTGATCTTTCATTCTGGCAAGTCCTTGTTGGGTGCTTCGTGTTTCACAAATGAATAGCTTTCCTACCCTGAGCTAGACTGCATGTGGTTTCGTTTTTAATTAGCAACATAGAATACTGGCACTGGAAGCATGTGTTCAGGAGGGGGATCTGGAGACTCTCTGGAGAGAAATACTGTAGATCAAAGCCTGAATAGAAACCTTTGCTCTTGTCCTAATTCAAGGCTGGATTCACCTATAGCTTTTGGCTTCATCATGTCTCTATCATTAGTTTAGTGACGCTGGGTGGCCCATTTCCAGAAAGGCAGTACAAACAGGGCTGATGCGACACAGCTTCTGTGTTAGCTCAGAGTGACTTGTAAGCAACATCAGCTTGCTCATTTTCCCTCCCTGTGTGCTCTGACACGAGGACTTTGCTGATTCTTCTCCCCTGCCACAGATGACTTCTCTGGATTCAATCTCATTATCTTGCTGCATACCTATCAGGATCCCTGCTGATGCACAGAACAACATCTCATCTTTCCTAGTGGCAGCATCAAACTTGCTACGCCTCTAGACTGACAAGGAAAACCAATGGAGAATGTATTCAACATCACAGTACAGATACTTGGAATGCCTACTGTGTTTTAAGCACTATTCTAGTCTTGAAGGAATCACAGTGGGTTAGCCTTGGCCTTGCTTTTCTGGATCTCTTGTTCTAATAACAGTCTGAGCAAACTGTTGACCCAAGGAAGTTACACTTGGCTTTTCAGAGGATTTGGAGCAGGACTGCCTGGTGGAAGAAACAACATGCAGGGTGAACAATATATGAAGAGACTCACATAGTGATTGGATAAGGTCAACAGAAATTGTGATTTACTTCATAAAATTTACTCAATAAGAAACTCAATTTTAGCAAGAAAACTGCACTTCCAGAGCAAAGGTGAATACATACAAACACTACAAAATCCTCAAAGATTTTAGCATGCAAAGATAGAACTGGACCATGAAAAGGAAAGGGAGTCGATCGCCAAGATTGAGTGCAGAAAGAGGTAGAGACGGACCCCTAAGGCCACTAGTCACAATCCTTCCCACTCCTAGTTGACTTTGATCAACTCTACGCCTACTTGTTTTGAACAAAGCACAGAGCATGTTGAATTTTACTTGGTTCTTCTGTCTTTTCCCCCAAAACCAGTGAGTTTCTTGAGGTCAGGGACTAGTTCTCATCATTTTTGTTCCTACTTGTCTAGCACACATACCAAATTCCTGGTGAGTCAATCAATATCCAATAAAAATTGGATTACTACATTCTCACCACTCATTACCAGAACTCCAAGTTTCATACTTCCGACCTGAACTTAATAACCAAGCTTGAGCTTGTGTGCAGGTCTCTACTAATTCAATGTGTAGATATTTATTGAGTGCTGACTATGTGTCAAGTGCTGGGAAAGTACAGGGGTACAGTGGCAAACGAAACTGACATATCCTGACCCTCTTGGAGCTTGCAAATTTCATCTCAAGTATTACATATTTCGCCACAAAATTCCTTTCTGAATCCTGGCAGGAACTGTGTGGATTGGCTTTCTTTAGCATGTATTCTAAACTTCTTTGGGAAAGCTAGAATCCATTCCCCAGGTTTCCTTGCACCTAAGGTTGTGGATATGATTTGTTGTTCTGGATTTGGGAGATCAAGTGATGTCAAAAGTGGTGTTTGACCACCATTTTGACGCAGCAGGGATGAGAATCTGGAAGCAAGAATTCTGTTTTAGCTTTCTGTTACCCTGGAGTCAAATGGTTGCCATAGCTACCTGACTACCGGCTTCCTGATGGTGGGGGCGATATCAGTCCTTCTGGAGGGCCAGCTGACACTGTCGTTCTGAGAGTCATTGCTGGTAGCTCAGTCTAGGACTAGCCATGTCAGTCCTCTGATCGTAAGCACCACCTTCCTGTGTTGAATTTCTTTCTGCCTAAACTAGCCAGGTGGGTTTCCATTGTCTATGGTAGATGCTGGATTGACACACCCTCTTTCTCTTCTAGGGAATAATTATTTGCTCCAGTATTGGGATTACCAGAGCTTTTCATTAAAATCCCTATTGTGTCTTGTGTCAGTCATTCACTTGATATTTTTGGGTCTCATCTCACCACAGCCTTGACCTCCTGGGCTCAGATGATCCTTCCACCTCAGCCTCCCGAGTAGCTGGGACTGCAGGCATGTTGCACCATGCCTGGCTAATTTTTTGATTTTTTTTTGTAGAGATGAGGCCTCACTATGTTGCCTAGTCTGGTCTTGAGCTCCTGAGCTCAAGCAATCCTCCCACTTCAGCCTCCCAAAGTGTTGGAATTACAGGTATGTGCAAGCCACCATGCCTGGCCTTGTGTCCTACCATCTATGTGGTCGTCTCCGTTTCGCTGGACTGGGCTTCCTGTGAGACACTGCCCCAGAAGAGCTAGCTGAGCTTGGAAGGTGGAAGGGTGGAGGGAGGTTCCTGCTTCAGGGTCTGGCAGTGTGGGAGTGCCTCAGTTGCTGGTGACTGTGCCAGGGTTTTGGGAGTCCAGACTGTTGCAGCTGAAGAGGAGATTGCCCTTCTTTTGACAGTTCTACAGGCAACTAGGAACATGTCTCCAACAGGATCCCAGCAGATTCAAAGTCACGCTCTAGTGCAACGGTGTGAGCAGCTTTGAGCATTTATTCCTTCAGCACTTTCTTCTCCCGTCTGCTTTTTCAGCCCTTCTGACCTTTGTAACAAATTCTCACTATTAAATTTCCTTTCTGAAAAACCTTGAGTGGTTTCTGCTTCCCTCCAAGGACACTGTCAGTTACAAGGTATCGTACATACTGTGATATGAATATTTTATCTGTTTCCGTAGTTGCGTGTTTATCTCTGCCTTTTGTCTCCACGATGCCTCATTATATTATAAGCTCTTTGATGGAAAGGCCTTCTTTTATTCATTTTTAAAGACTTCCTGATGCTTGAAACAGATTCTATCTATAGTCAGTGTTTGAGACCTATTTTTGAATAAGGGCGTTCGTGAATGTTGTTTGCTGATTAGGGTTTTGATTTATCGTCCTAAACCGGTACCCTGGTCTAGGCACCTTCTTTGGTTGCAATCTTGAGCCTGATTCATTCCCCAATGAAGGTGAGTTTGTTCTCAGGGGACTTACAGGTGGGTCTGGGACACCAAAGAAATGGAAAAAACTGCTTGTTGATTTCAGCCTTCCTGAGTTAACTAGGGTGACAGACATGATAGATTACAACAACCTCAAGCTGGTCTTTGACTCATAGGCTCCTAGGGGAGAGCATGTAAACACCAGTTAAGATTGAGAGTCAGAGGTGGTTTACAGTATGGGGTTGACTGGGGAGAAGGGTGCATCAAAACGGCACTTCTCACATCTTCCACTTCTGAAGAGCTGCAGAGAACTTCAGTAAAACATTAAAAAGTTGGACTACTATTACTGATCAATGCAGCTTTTAATAGTTTTCAACATTTTGTATGTTCAGTGGTCTGGGTCTTTATTTCCAAGCTCAGTTGTACTTTGTTTAACTAAAACCCGTTAGACTTAGTGTTCAAGACACTGAGATAATTGCAGATGATTTTGGGGGGGGGAAAGAATGCATTCTCCATTTCAGGTAAAAGCTTGAGTCCTCATGGGGACAATCATGGTAGCTGGATCCAAAGGAAAGCATAGAGACCTAGAAACACACTATTATTCAAAGGTTACACAAGAACATCTTGCCACAGAGAGAGAACATCAATTTGCTCACACCTCAACAACCTATTTACCAAAGGTTTTCCTTTATGAACTGGTGACTTCACACAGCGTCTCAAAGCTGAACACTTGGATACTAAGGCTGTTGTTTCCTAGCAACAATGACTACACAGATGCTCTTGAAATTTCCTCTCAGCCCCTGGGGATGGCTTAGTGGCGCAGAAAGTACAGATAACATTAAGTTGAAGTCAATGGATAAAGACGCACAGAGTTAGCACAAATGTAGAAGTATCTGGATGTGATTGTTCTTCTTTGCTGTTTGAAACATTCTCTTTTGTGTGCATTTTCTACTTTGGAAAGAAAAATTGCTCTCTGCTGTGCTTAATAGAGCTACAGTGATGGTCCAATGTTGTCCTTAAGTGTGTTTCAGGTAGAGATTCACTCTTCAAGCTTCTATAACCTTGAGTGGACATAAGTAAGTGTATGCTCTTTTGTGGACCAGTGAAGGCCTCACCTTAAGTTTCGTGGTGTGGGTCTTTATTGGCTTAGGCCAATCATTAAAATGTCATTCATTCTCTTTGCTATGGTGAATGGCTCAGGGTTAGGGAATGATCCAGGTCTAAAACAATTAACTCATAGCAGTTCCCTGACCAGATTAATTCCTTGGAAACAGGCATGTGATTCAATTTGGTCCAGTGCTAAAGAAACCGAGGACTTTTGTTCAATAGTTGGAGAGACAATTTCTTTTTCTCTTTTAGCTGTTGGCAAACAAGAAATGCTGAGTGGAGAGCGCCTGGTCCTGTTACAGGAACCAGTATGTTCCCTTTCTGTTTACGTCAGTCATTACTCACACCTAATTAAAATGTCTTAAATCACAGACATCTTCAGCATTTCAACTATTAGAAAATGTCCTACTGCAATAAACATAGTAGTCTGCCTCTTCCTGATTCCTTCTACTCCTCCCACATGAGAGGAGCCATTAGGAATTGATTAATTTCTCTGCTTTTGTTGCTGTAAAGATCCTTCACATGACAGTTATTGAACATTTGTACTTATGCATCTCGAAAGCTGATAAGAAAGTCAACTGGGTCTCATCTTTCCAGTGGCTCCAGATCTGCAGGGCAATTATTCAAAAGGCTACTTTGGATTCCTTTTTCATCCATCTTTGAATCTCTATCACATTCCAAGAAGCAGCAAATATATTATGGAAGCCAGATCTTAAAAACCTTCTCACAATTAAGTGAAAATCTATGCAACAACCTACTTAATATTTGATTCCTGCCCAACAACTCACCATTTGAGGGATTGTCATCTCACTATTTTCTCGGTCAACTCAATAGTTAGCTTTTTAAAGAATTATTAAAAAACATGTCCTCATAATAAGTACAAATTTATCTTCTTGGAGACCAACTTCCATATAATTCTTGCCTACTCCTTGTGTTAACAGAAAACAAACCTGGTACTTTTTCTACATAATAATAACGCCCATGTTTGAGAACTCCTCTCATGCTCCCTTTCTGTCTTTTTATTTTCCTCCAGGATCTTCCCAGGATAAATTCAGTCTTGCAAAGCCTTTTGCTGCTCAGTAGTTTCCCATTTGTTTACACTTCTCCTGAAGTGTAGGACCCCATACTTAGGAGTAGCTATGTCCACCTTATCTCTTCCACCTCTTTATTGGGTTATCTTTTTCAGTATTGTTCAGACCTAATTCTAAAGTTAATTCTGCCCTAGTTACTGGGTCACTTCTGACCAGCATAAGAATTAATCAGCAGCAGATTTGGAATTACATGTCCTCAGGTCTGGGGTCTTAGAGTCCAGGCATGTTTTCTGAATTTTTTAAAAGCATCCCCAAGAGCCTCCTTATTTCTAACCAGATCTAGGATCCAATCATTAAGAGCAAGGTTAGGATACTAAGGTTTCTCCCTACTCCACTCAAGTCTTGGCATCTGCTATGTTTGGCCAATATGTAAATTCCCAGAACGACTTTTTTTTAGAGTCCTGTTTCTTCATATCTGATTGTTTACCCTGCCTGGCCCATATATCCTTGTCTACACTAGATCATGCTCATTTAAAGATTTTGAGACTCCAGGCATTCTATTAAATACATTAAAATGTATTCACATCTCATGTTAAATATAACTTATATATAACTATAATGCACTGAATGGCAACTGTCATATTCCTTATATATTTTGGGGTCAATCATTTGTTTAAGACTTTTGAAACGTGTAGCATGTAGACATTTTGTCTAGAATCCTTGATGGTTAGATGAAAACCAGACACCAGTGGAGATTTTGGCCAAGCTCTCCTGCCAAGCTGGATTTATTTGGAATACATCCAGCTCCTCCTAAATTTCCCACCGGCAGGAATTCTGCTGTCATCATTAGTTCTACTGGCCCTGATGTAGACTTTCCTGACTTCTAAATTGGCTAGGCACCTGCGATTTCTCAAGATGAAATTACCTACCGGGTTGGACAGCAGGTGACAGATGTAACTTTTGGCTATCCAGCTGCCCTCTCTGGGGCTGAGCCTCTGTGTGACCCTATTCTGCCCCTCTACCATTTTTATTTGGTCTCATACTGATGAGATTCCCCCATGCTCTATCCCATGCCTTTCCAACTCATGTCTTTCTTGGTATGACTGGCTAGCAAGAACCAGAGCTTTTCTTATTCTAGACACTGGCCTTCCATGAAGGCTGCACATATTTTGTTTTTTTTTTTTGAGTTGGAGTCTCACTCTGTCACCCAGACTGGAGTGCAGTGGCCGCTCCCGGCCACCGCAGCCTCGACCTGCTGGGCTCCGGCGATCCTTCCGCCTCAGCCTTCCAAGTAGCCGGAATTACAGGCATGCGCTACCACGCCTGGCTGATTTTTTGATTTATTGTAGAGATGAGGTCTCGCCAAGTTGCCCAGGCAGGTCTCGAACCCATGGGCTCAGGCAGTTCACTCACCTCAGCCTTCCAAAGGCATGGGATTACAGGCTGAGCCACCGAACCCGGCTGAAAGCGGCACATATTTAAATGAGTTTTTACAATCCACAAATGGTTTTTATTTTCTTCTGGAATCAAGTATAAGATCTAATGTTGTTCTCATTTCATTTTATCTAATTTACTTAGACTCACTGTGACAGCCTGTTGAGTTTTTGCTTTAGTTCTTTTGTTTGTTTGTTTTTAGATACTGATCGGTTCACCTTTAGTTCCATGTCATCGGAACATTTGAAAAACATACTTTTTTCATTATTCTTTTGATTGAGATAAATGTGGAGTGGCAGAGACAAGACAGAGTCCTGTAAGACTTTCCTGGTTATATTCTTCTAAGCTAATATCAAAAGTCTTTAATCAGCACTTTGTGGGGTTATGCCATCATTTATCCATTGAATATTTGTCTAAATTTATTGGTTTTTTGATTCACTTATTTTCCCTATTAAGTAAGAAGGTGAGGTGTATTATGACTTACATTTCGAGAAATCAAGTTGCTTCCATAAATGACTGATTCCTCTTTTGCAGGATCTGGGGCTAGACTCTTGCCAGACAGAATCAATCTCATCAGCATAAGTATCTGCAGAATTTGCTTTTTTACTTTCTGGGACGATGGAATAATGTCTTTCATCCTATAAACAACAGTGGCCATGAGGTATCTGTAAGGTTAGTGGTAACCTTCCCCTAACAATGTTCACCTTCTTTTAATACGTGCAAATGAAGTAAGATTGCATTTATTTATGTAGATGCATATGTTTAGGTAAATTATTAGCCAAAGATCAGAATTAGGATTGCTCTATGGCCAAAATCAGAACTGAAGTAAAAGATCATATCTGGAAAGGCTAAAATCTCATTGTGTGTCTTTATGTGCTTGTTATCAATACATTTTTTTTCTCAAGACAACTCCTCACCATCTGCATTTTATTTGTCTTCATCAGACTCACTGCTATAGCCTGTTGATTTTTTGCTTTAATTTTGGTTTTATTTTGTTTTGTTCTTTTGTTTGTTTTTAGATACTGATTGGTATATTTTATGACTCAGAAAAAAATTCTTACCCATCCATTTCTGTAGCAAAATACATATATATTTGCTTTTTATCTCTGGTTCCTGACACAGGACTCCAAAATCCCTTGGAGCTTCCTGGGTGATAGGAGCATCTTTTGTTCTAACAAGGTGATTCTGGTGAGTGCCCAGATAGCTTCAGGCTGGTTATCAAAAAGACCAAACCTTAGCCAGATGCAATGGCTAGCATCTGTAGTCCCATCTACGCGGGAGGTTGAGATGGGAGGATCACTTGATGCCAGGAGTTCAAGACCAGCATGGGTAACATAGCAAGACTCCATATCAAAAAAAGACTATACATTGATTAGAAGCCTGAAACGGTCACATTCCCTCCCCTGACCTCTAGAGAGCAGGGAGGGGCTGGAGGTTGGGCTACTCATGCATTAGGTCTATGTAATAAAACTGCCCGGAAGTCCTCAGATATTTGAAGAGCCTCTGGGCTGGTGAACCCATCAAGTTGCTACAAGGGTGGCATGCCTAGATTGGGCATGGAAGCTTGTGCTCCTGCCCCCTACCAGACCTTTAATCTGTGCAGCTTTAAAGAGTGCAACTCTTTAATCTATTTTTTTCTGAGTTGTGTACACCAGTAGTAGGACATAGACCACTTTCCTGAGTTCTGTGAGCCATTTCAGCAAAAGATGGCCTCTGGAGGGAGGTCTGTGGGAATGCCTGATTTGTGGCCAAGTTGGACAGAGGTGCTGGTAACCTGGGAACCCAGTGCTTGTGTCTGGCATCTGCAGTGAAGCAATCTTGTGAGATTGAGCCCTTAAACGTGTGGAATATAACACCAACTCTGGAGAGTTAGTGTCACGACTGAATTGAGTTGTAGGACACTCGATTGGTGTTTGGAGAGTAGGGACATTGATGAATGTGAGGAAGACCCAGACATTTGGTGTCACAATTGTAACAACAATAACCCCTGTAAACAGTTAGAGTTTTCAGTTTATTTAACAGTCATGGAGTAGATATCGCTGGGAAACCTGTGGTCAAATGTTCTTTTACAATGAAACAATTTTGTATTGTCTATACATTTAGTGAACTACTCAACTGCTTGCATCTCCTACCTTAAAAAAATTACTTGTGTGGCTGGGCATGGTGGCTCACAATTGTAATCCCAGTATTTTGGGAAGTGGAGATGAGAGGATTGCCTGAGTCCAGGGATTCAAGACCAGCCTGGGCAACTTTACAAGGCCTAGTCAATATATAAAACATAAAAAAAAAATTAGCTGGGCATGATGGTGCGTGCCTGTGGTTCCAGCTACTTGGAAGGCTGAGGCAGAAGGATCACCTGAGCTCAGCAGATTGAGGCTGTGGTGGCCATGAGCATGCCACTGAACTCCAGACTGGGCAAAAGAGTGAGACTTGAGTTCAAAAAAAAAAAAATTGCTTGGGTGAGACATGGAAGTAAATGCTGACTACTTTTTGTTCTGAATTCCCACCAACATCTGGGTGCAACCTTATCAAAAGGATACATTTCACAGTACTGCAACCAACTAAACATGTCCTCCTTGTGAAGTTTGTGATAAATCTCTGCTTTGAAATCAATTTTAAATGCCTTTTACTTAATATTGTATCATGGTATGGAGACAGCCTTGACTGTTCAACCCATCTCTGATGAGGTCATGGAATTGGATGCCACCTCTGCAAGTCATTTCTGCTCTGGCTAAAGGGAAGATCACCCTTTCTACTTTGAAACAGTAGTTTGGTTGTGAAAATAGTCCTTTATGTCTTTATTCTCTATAAAGTGTAATGACCACATCCACTTGGACATATGAAAACGAATTAACCCCATAAGCAGAGAAACGAAACAGGAGTGTCATTATTAGAATGTTTTTAAAGATTCTTTTAAAATTGAGTGTTAAGAATGCCTGTTCTTTGCTGAAGAGGAGCTGGTTGAGAAATTGAAGTTTTGCTTCCAGAATCTCTAACTTGTTCCATTGGTCTATATGCCTGTTCTTGTACCAATACCAGGTTGTTTTGATTATTGTAGCCTTATACTAAAGTTTAAAGTCTGGAAGTGTGATACCTCCTGCTTTATTTATTTTGCTAAGGATCGTTTTGGCTGTTCGTGGTCATTTATGTTTCCATATGAATTTCTGTATTGTTGTTTCCAGGTCTGAGAATAATGATGTTGGCAATTTAATGGGTATAGTGTTGAATCTGTAGATTGCCTTTAGTAGACTGGACATCTTAACAGTGTTATTCTTCCAGCAGTGTTTTGTAGTTTTCTTTGTAAAGACCTTTCATTTCTCTGATTAGGAAGATGCCTAGGTATTTCATTTTTTGTGTGGCTATTATCAATGAGATTGTGCTTTTTATTTTGTTCTCTGCCTGTTTGGTGTTGGTGTATAAGAATGCAACAGTCTTTTGCATGTTTATTTTGTACCCTGAGACTTTGCCAAAGTCCTTCATCAGTGCTAGGAGGTTTCTGATAGATTATTTTGGATTTTCGAGGTATAGGATCATATCATCAGCAAAGAGGGATAACGTGACTTCTTTTCTTATTGGGATACCCCTGATTTCCTTCAACAACAACTACTGGGGAGAAGAGGACCTATTCAGTAAATGGTGCTGGGAAAACTGGCTGACCATGTGCAGAAGAATGAAACAGGACCCCTACCTATCACCATACACAAAAATCAACTCCAAAAATCAAAGACCTAAAAGTGAAATCCCAAACATTAAGAATGTTAGAAAACACAGGAGATAGCCTTACAGAAATCCAAAAAGGTAACCAATTCCTGATGAAAACCCTCAATACCCACACCATAAGAGATAAGATAGACAAGTGAAACCTCATCAAGCTGAAAAGTTTCTGCAAAGTAAAAGAAACCATCAAGAGAGTAGGGAGACAGCCCACAGAATGGGAGAAAATATTTGCCAAATGCATATCTGACAAAAGCCTAACATCCAGGATCTACAAGGAACTCAAACATGCCAAAAAGAAAGAAACAAACAGCCCCATTAAAAAGTGGACAAAAGGCATGAATAGACACTTCTCAAAAGAAGACATACAAGCAGCTAACAGACATATGAAAAAGTGCTCAGTCTCACTAGTCAGCAGATAAATGCAAATCAAAACCACATTCAGGTACCACCTAACTCCAGTAAGAATGTCCATCATTAATAAAACAAAAATACAGCCGGGCTCGGTGGCTCAGTCTGTAATCCCGCACCTTTGGGAGGTTGAGGTGAGTGGATTGCCTGAGCCCGTGGGTTCGAGACCTGCCTGGACAACTTGGCGAGACCTCATCTCTACAATAAATCAAAAAATTAGCCGGGCATGATAGCCTCGCCTGTAGTTCCAGCTACTTGGAAGGCTGAGGCGGAAGGATTGCCAGAGCCCAGCAGGTCGAGGCTGCGGTGGCCAGGAGCAGCCACCGCCCTCCAGCCTGAGCAACAGAGTGAGACTCCAACTAAAAAAAACCCCAAAAAACCCCAAATAACAGAATCTGGCAAGGATGCGGAGAAGAGGGAACACTTCTACACTGAGGGAATGCGAACTAGTTCAACCTCTATGGAAAACAATGTGGCAATTCCTAAAAAACCTAGAAATTGACCTTCTACATGACCCAGGAATTCCCCTTCTGGGAATATACCTGGAAGAACTTAAATCACTCTACAAAAACGGTACCTGCACATGCATGTTTATTGCAGCACAATTTACAATAGTGAAAACACAGAACCAACCGTGCTGCCTGTTGCAACTGAACTGGATAAAAAAAATGTGGCACATATACATAATGGAATATTATGCAGCCATAAAGAAGAACAAAATTATGGACTTCATGGCAACTTGGATAGATTTAGAGTCTGTAATACTCAGTGATATATCACAGAAACAAAGAACTAAGCGCCACATGTTCTCACTCATAAGCAAACCTTGAACATTGACCATAATACTATAAGACAGGGATTGACAGTAGTTGAAAACTGCCAGGGAAGGGGTGGCACATAACATTAATAGGGTACTGATCTCAAACCAGGCAAAGTGGAGACCAAAGGGAGGTCCAGATTTACCTCTACGGGGACCACTTATATATCTAATCCTGAATTGTACCCCATATCTTTAAAATAATAATAAAAAAAGAATGTCTGATCTATTTGCCACCCTTAGTGTGCATCGTTTTATTTAAAAGAATAAAAAAATAAAATGAAATCAGGCTTCCTCTAACGAAGGAAATCACCTCTGATTTTTGCAAGCACTTAATATGTCAAATAAGCTTTCACTTTTGAAAGTGTAAACTACACTTAAAGATAAATAAAGCTATGAACAAGTAAAATAGAAATCAAGGCAATTATACAGTCAAATTAACTGCAATACTATTTTAGCTTCACGGATCTGGGAGTGTTATTCTCGGCCCCCAACCCTAGATGAATATTTTTGATAATAATCTGAGTTACTAATTTAATTTTTATGACCACTTTATATCCTCAATGTGGGAAGCTATTTGGAATATCTTTATCGCATTTTTATTTTGAAGAGTCATGTGCGTCCTAGTTTTATTGGTTCTTAACTTACACGTAAGAGGTTGTTGAGTTTTGTTTTATTTATACATTTGTTTTATTTATTTATTTGTCTTTTCTCTTTTCACTGAGACATTCTGACAATGAGAAATGGTGATTTGTCAATAAAATACATTTTTAAAAGCTCATTAAATATTAAAAAACCCACAGCATTCCAAATTCAGTCATGATGAAATGTTTATGCCATGTTGTTAGGAGTAAACAAACATAATAAAACTATGTGTATGTGTATGTATAGCCAAGCTTACATATGGAAATATTTAATAGCAGTTATCTAGGATTATGGGTAATTTTTTGGGTTTCAAAGATTGTATGTAGCGAACATGTAATGATTTAAAAATGAGAACCCCGGTCCATTATTTTTATGTTCTAGAAATTGTCTAAATATATTTGGGGAAAGTAAACATCAAGTGTGTGAAAGTTATTTAAATAACCTGTAGAGGGCACCCGAGACCTTTCAGATTCATAGGCAGAGCTGGGCTATTGTCTGAAATTTATTCCTTTAGTTTAGCTACAGGAGTTTAGATTTGCCATGATGATTTTAGTTTTGGATCACTGAATCTCACAAGGTTTTATTTTAAAATTCATTTATGCTAGAAATACATTTAAATACATGCAACTCTAATTGATTACTAAAGTAACTATAAAAAATGACCTCTGGTATATTTAATGCTTACGTTATAATCTTTTCACGAACATTTCGAAAAGGAAGATGCTTACTCATATGGACACTATTTTAGTTATGCAGGTTGACACAAATTTACATGCTATAAATGATATGAACACACTCTTTACATCTCTTTTGCTATATGATTACACAGCTGGCAGGAATAAGATGCATTGAATTTGAAAATTGCTATTATATCATGTCAGAACTTGCTTTTTATTTTTATCAACCTATTTATCTTCCCTGAATTCTTTTGGTATAATCTGTATTTCTTAGTCTCATGTCTCTAATTCACTTTCTCTCAGATGACATGTATTGAGACCCACTCAATTCAGTTGCTAAATCAGATGTCTTTCCCATCTGTGAAGGCAAAGTCTGTGGTTCCAGCCTGGGATTTTCACAGATATATTGCATACAACCTGCAATAATCATAGTACGAAACTCTTGTATCTTTAAAAAAAAAAAGTAGATTTTATTTCCCAGCAAAATAGCTTTTCTCTGGCAATTGCCAGTTGTCTTCAAATAGCCCATATTTCTGGGGTCTTCTCTAGGACTGGGTTGGATGACCTTAGAAAGTAGGAGGCTGTGTGCTTTTGCAATTCACAAACAATTATGCTTTCTTGGATTTGGAAATCCTTGTGAATAGAATGCTGTAGAACTGACAGTTCACAGTTGTTTGTATCTGCAGCTTATCTGCACTCATTTCCAAGTGCTAGATTGGTGTCACAGAGGTTATTGGGGTAGGCATGTTGGGCACATTAGTATCTGTGTTTTTAGAATTGCATTGTATCTGGGCATGAAGGAAAAAAAGATTAGTTGATTATTGGTTTTGCTGGAATTGATTTTGCACTCCATGTAACGTGACAGGTACATGGATGAAACACATGGCTTGCTGCCATCTTATTTATGTTGAAGGCTTTATTTCAGATGTCCATGGAATAGGAAGCCTGGCAAATATAAATTTATTTTTACAGCTGCTTGGTGTGCAAGATTGAGGCAACGGCAATGAGAGAAGGACATTGCTTAGGAGTTATTGCTCAATCTCAGGCCTGGGAAAAGAAGCAGTGATTAAAAATTTAACTTTTCAGTTGGGGAAAATAAAAGTATAGACTTCCATGACCTGATTGGGAGGGCTGAATGCTTCCAAGTTTCTATCTGTGAAAATGGGGCCAATAATCTGTGCTACCTGACTCACAGGGAAGATAAAAAAGGTTATTTTGCAACATTACAGCATAGAGTGCTTCTTAGAAGCAATCCATTGGCAAAATACTTGGAAGCATGACACAGGTGTCACATGTTGCTTCCGGATGGGTCTGCCACAGTGATTCTCAACCTCAGGTGATTTCCCCTGCTGGGGGACATTTGGCAATGTCTTTTTTTGGTCATCAGAAAGATGTTACTGGTATCTAGTATATAGAGGCCAGGGATGCTGCTAAACATCCTACAATAAACAGGACAGTGGCCCAGGAAAAAGAAACTAGCCATCCTAATATGTCCATAGTACTGACGCTGAGAAACCTTGGCCTATGGCTATCAGATGCTGAGTTGGTATAGAATGGTTCATGTTAATACCATTTGTACTGGTGATGTGGCATGCGGTACATAATGATGACTAGATCTTATTCTAATAGGATAGAACATTTACGAAGGGGAAAACGCAGACTCTTTTCGTAATTAAGTCCCAATAGAATTTCTTCCTTATAATCCAAGCTCCTCGTCCCTACTTCTGGCCTACACAATAAAACTGTGGTCACACACTACTTGGAGAGGGGGGGAGGGTAGAAGAGAAGTTCCCACTGGGGAATCTGAAAGACTCTTTGCAAATGCTTTACTCTTTGGTTTAGGAACTGCTGGCATGAAAGTAAGCTAGCAGGATGCTACACCTGCACCCTTTCTGAAAACTTCCCTTAATCTGGAGTTTCCCCAACATGTACACTGGTTGAATACACTTCAGGGCAGGGCAGAGTGGAAGAGACACAGAGAGGACAGCAGAGTCATATGCAAATTTGGAAAGACCTGTGCTGGTTTCTGCTCCTTCAAGCTGGGCTCTGTGGTGGGTGTATGACCTCAGGCAGCCTCGTTAAAGTTCCGAGATGTGAGTAGAGGCAAGCCTCATCGAGAAGGATGTTCATTCCACTACTAGGAAGAATGGGGAGGAGCCATGCTAAGGCTGTGGAGTGCCAGAGACAGCCTTGTTTGAGCCTCCTGAGTGTATAGGCGTGAAGGAGGCTTTCAGAGGGATCCTGATGGTGACCATGCACCAGGAGAGAGCCTGGAGGAGATCTCAGAGTCATCCCATTGGAAGGATGCAGCATGGATGGCTCCCGCCAGGTATGGAAGACCCGTCAAATCTCTGGCACATCACCAGCGCAGGAGCTGAGTCAGTGTCCACAACCCATCTAGTCTGCGCTGGAGTGAGAACCTCATCCTGCCTGTTCTGAGCCCAGACAGAAGACGTTACATCTGAAGGCAGAGGCTGGCTCGCGGTCCAACAGACTCGGCATGAGAGGTGGACACTCTCTCCCCAGCCCCTGGGGTGAGGTATCTGTAAGCACCTCTAGTGCTTAGAGCCAGCTGCAGGGGAGGAGTAGCTTAAAGGGGAGGCAGGGCGAAGGGGAAGGAAGGACGATGCATGCCCTGCTCTCCTACTGGCATTTAGCCCCCTGCACCTGAGCCCTCTGTCAATGCCGGGAAAGAGCAGGAAGAAAGATAAACAATCTTGGCTGGCTTGGTGGCTCAGCCTGTAATCCCAGCACTTTGGGAGGCCAAGGCAAGAGGATGGCCTGATGTGGGATGGCCGTGAACGTGCCTCCTAGAGTGAGAGTGAGAGAGAGAGAGAGAGAGAGAGAGAGAGAGAGAGAGAGAGAGAGAGACACTACATAAGCAAAGACCCTATTAGAATTCAATCAAGAAGATGCAAAGTTAAATTCCCATGAAACAACACAATTGGGGCTTTAAGAGTATATATATATATATTTTTTTTCATTAATCAGTATTTTTTATTATGGTTTTGTGGGGTACAGTTAAGGGTTAGGTGTACATTTACGTTTCATTCAGGCACCCTGTTGATAAGAGGTGTTTTTTGATGCACATTTTTTCTCCAAATAATTTCCATTTTATCTTTTCAAATATATACATGACTGATTAATTTTCAGAAGTTCATGTTGCTAAAACAAGGATTTTTATATAAAGTTGTTATAGGAAAATCTTTCATCATACAATTTTTATATCACATTTTTCAGACAGTCATGCACATACTTCTAACAAAAGGACTCTGAACATAAAGACAGGGCTTGTCTCTTATCTAGATTGCCTTTGGACTAACCACTTCTTGTTTCTAATTTTCATTTCAAAAGGAATATTTTGGTTATATTACTTTTTCTAGTGCTTAGAGTAGCCAGTGCTCCTGGAAATTCTTTGAGAAATTCCATATGAATATTTATGTCTGAAACTCTTCTGCTTGGCTACTTCTTTTCAGCTAAAAATCACCTTTTGCTAAAAGGTATTACTTGGCAGGCAACTTCTTGTTTATAGTTGGTTATATGTTCCATACAATAGACCTTTCAATTCTGAAACACATAATATGCATTATCACAAGCAATCCCAGAGAAATTACTATGTAAAGAATATGTACAGCAAATTGCAATTCTGCTCCTGAATAAACCTCAAAAATAGATACCAGTAGTTAAATCTACATCCTATATTGAAAGTATTCATATTCCCCTGTGATCATAATTATAGCTGCCATCGATTTAGTATCTTTTGTAGGTCGGGTATAGAGCTGGCATTTTATATACACAATCCTTCAGTCCTTACAACAGTCATTTAGGAAGACATTATTCTTTCCATTCTAAAGATTAGGAAACTGAGTCTTAGAAAGTTTAAGTAGACGTGGCCACAAACCTTGTTAGGTCAGTGTTAGTCTGTTCCCAAAATCTTTCATCCCCACTTTACTGACTTGTTTCATACTGATTAGTTCATACTACTAATTTGAACTTTTAGTTTTATACTATAGAAAAGTTACCCTATACCTTATTAGATTGAAAGTGCTGATAGTTGACCTTTTCCAGACCTAAAACATCAATTTTATATTGTTAAGCTTACTATAGTACAATATATTCAGCTATAGTATAGCATGCAGAATTATGCTATGTTTTATTAGATTGAAAGTGCTGATATTTGACTTTTTCTGGACCCAAAGCAGCGGTTTTTATATTGTTAAATTTATTATAATACAGTATATTCAGATATAGTATAGCATATAGATACTTTTCAATTTATCATGGGGTTGTATCTCAATAAGCCAATTGTAAATTGAAAATATCATAGTCAATTGCATTTAACACTCCTAACCTACCAAATATCAAGCTTAGCCTGGCCTACTTTAAATATGCTCAGAACACTTACATTAGCCTATAGCTGGGCAAAGCCATCGAATCATCTAACACAAAATCTATTTTATAATAAAGTGTTGAATATTTCAAGCAATTTATTGAACACTTTAGTAAAAGTGATGAACAGCAACTATCAGTTCTCCAAGTACAGTTTCTATTGAATACATATCCCTTTCACATAATTAAAAGTCAAAAAATCATAAGTTGAACCAGTGTAAATTGGAAACCATGTGCAGTACAGCATGTTGAACTAAAGTAGAGCAGAATAGAATGTTCAGCACTATACTATGTAGCATGTTCAGCTGTAATAGAGTAAAGTGATGTTCATTTCTCTACTACATACTATAGTGTGCTCAGCTATAGTAGAGTAGACTAGAGTGATGTCCAGTACACTACTAAGTACCATAGTATGCTCAACTGTAATATAGTAGACTAGAGTAAAGTCATGTTCAGTACTCTACTATGTACTCTGCTTTGCTCAGCTGTAGTAGAATGATACTCAGTACTTTATTGTATACTATAGTATGCTCAGCCATAGTGGAGTAGACTGGAGTTATGGTCAGGACTCCACTATGTACTATAGTATTCTCAGCTATAGTAGAGTAGACTAAAATAGAGTGATGTTCAGTACTCTACTATGTACTATAACATTCTCAGCTGTAATAGACTAGAGTTGAGTGATGTTTAGTGCTCTACTATGTAGTATAATATGCTCAGTTATAGTATAGTGGAGTAGTATAAAGTGGTACTCAGTACTCTACTATATAGTATAGTTTGCTTGGCTATAGTAGAGTAGACTAAAGTAGAGTGATGTTCATTACTCTACCACATACTATATATAGTATGTTCAGTTGTAATAGAGTAGACTAGAGTTATGTTCAGTACTCTACTATGTACTCTAGAATGCTCAGCTGTAGTAGAGTAGCGTGATGCTCAGTACTCTATTATGTACTACAATATGCTCAGCTATAGTGGAGTAGACCAGAGTAGAGTTATGGTCAGTACTCTGCTATGTACTATAGTATTCTCAGTTATAGTAGAGTAGACTAGAGTGATATTCAGTACACTACTATGTACTATAGTCTGCTAAGTTATGGTAGAGTAGATTAGAGTGATGTTCAGTTCTCTACCACTTACTGTATTATGTTCAGCTGCTGTAGAGTAGACTAAAGGAGAGTGATTTTCAGTACTCTCCCATGTACTATAGTATATTCAGCTGTAATCGAGTAAACTAGAGTACAGTCATGTTCAGTGATCTACTATGTACTATAGTATGCTCAGTTATAATAGAGTAGACTAGAGTGATGTTCTGTACTCTGCTACATGCTGTAGTATGTACATACTCAGCTCAGTCAAAGTTATAGGTTCGGGCACTATGGGAGTTGGCAGACAAGATTTAATCTATTGACCTATCCACATCTCAGATTGCACTGATAACCTGCAATCTGGAATATAATGAGGAATCTGAAAAGCAACACAGAAGTCATTTTTGAATCCATCACCCCAGGATAATAAGCTGTCGAGGTGATTCTTGTGTGATGGGGAGAAACAGGCATCAAATCTAAGAATGGATTCTGGGCTCAGCACTGTCACCTCCCACATAGGACACTTGAGTTTCAGTCTCCTCCTGGGTGAAATGAGACCAATCATAACTACTTCACAGAGTGGTGAGCATTAAATAATCTAATTTGTAAAACCCTCAAAATCTATTTATTGCATACCTCTTCTGTCCAGGCCCTGTGACAAGCTTTTGGTATAAACAGATCAATGAAATCTTTACTCAGTCTTTATTCTGAAAGAGTTCAATGTTAAGAGGGAGAAGAAGAAATACATATATACCATGTGATGTGAAAAAGTACAAAAATGAAAGTTTGTACAAAATGTCACAGAAACACTGAAGAGGAGATGCAACATTCATCTACTAGAGCAAAATCTTAACAGTAGAAAGCTCATCTTTCCCATTCATACTCTAATAAACCCTTACTAGATAAGAAGTAAATGCATCATAGGGTTTGAGGAAGGAGACTAGGGATAAAATTTCATTCACTGTGTTTGCCTTTTCCATTTCCTTCCTTGGTCTCTGCTTCTCCCAGGAACCTCTTCCTGCTGAGAACATCCTGGCTGCCAGATCAGCTGGGCCCTTTTTTCTGTCTTTATCTCACTGTATCCCTTAGTTGGGTTTGCTGTTGCAGATCACTTTCTCTCAGAAACTCTCACCTCCTTTCACTGTTTTGAAATAATATTTCTGAGTTCTCTCCTTGTCAATCTCTGACAGTTTCCTAGTTTCTTCTTGGGATTTTCTCTCAAATCTAAAACTCCTATATTCCTTAGGGAATGTTTTGCATGTCTACTCTTGGCTTAACTACTGAAGACGATTCCTAAGTTTTATCTCCAGGGCAGAATTCTTATGTGAGATTCAGACTTAAGTTGTTCAACAGTCTACCTGTTATCTTCAAATGGCAACCCGTTTGGCATATAAAAACTAAAGATGTTCACAAAGGAAGTTATCATCTCCTCCTCCAAACATTCTGTTCCTTTTCTAGTACCCTCCTGCTCTCAGTTCATGGAGTTTACCTAGTCACCCATGGGAATCATCCTTGATTCTTTTTTATTTCTATTTACTTTGAAAAGTATTGTCAATATGTGGCTTTCCTCCCCTTTCTGAACTCATGGAAGATCACACCAGACCCCTTGCAGTTAGACAAGGTTATGTGACTCATTCTGATCAGTGAGCTATAACCCAAAATGACAGGTGTTACTTCAGACCAAAGCCAGGTTCTGAATCTTCATGTTCTTTCCCCTTGTAATAATTCAAGAATCTCTCTTTGCCAGATGGTGCTGCTATGAGAGAATCTCCATCCACTGGGTTGCTGAGTGATTTGGTAGGCCAACACCCCCCCCATCAACTCATGATAGACATTTAATGTAAACAGGCAAACAGGCTAGAATCCTTGGCTGTGGTAAGTCATGAGATTTGGGCATGTGTTCGTGACTGCAGCATGACCTACCTCTCTGCTGATATATTGATCTCATCTAATGCATAAAGACTTTTTTTCAAATTTCCCTTTTTCTTGTCTCGATTATCTTATTTTATCTTATTTCTATTCATGATTGCTTTCCTGGATTGGTTCCACAGTCCCCTAACTGAATTCACTAACTACTCAAATTTTGATCCTTTCAAATCTGTCTGCTACACATCTATTAGAGTGTTTAATTTAGAATACAAATATGACGATACCATTCCCAGTTGAAACATTTTAATGATCTCTCATTACCTATAACAGTAATTTTTAAACTTTGTTCTCTGGAATAGTTCATTGGTGATCTGGAAAACAAATAGTCTCTAAAAGAATAATGTCCCAAGGTTCAAGGATATTGTGTAGTAATACACATTACCATGAAGGTTTATAAGTGCACATCAGTAAAATATTAAGATATCATGTGATCAAAAATTAGTATAACTTGCTTTAAATAGTACTTCCCCACATTCTGAACCTCTAATCATTGTTAGAAGAATGCTTTTTAAGCATCAGAATATCAGAATAGTGTCTGAGCTCTTTCCCTGGCCTACCAGGCTCTTGTGATCACCCTATCTATCCCTTCTGATTCGTTTACTGCTACCTTCTACTTCACAATGTATGTTTCAGCACCATTAAATGTATACAGATTTTGCATACACTCTGCATGAAACAGCAGTGCTATTTACTTTAACTGGAATGTCACAACCCCAGTCCTGTGGAGATACTCTTATTACTCTTGATCAATCTTATTGTGACTGAGTTCATATGATGTTTGTTGCAGGAAGCTGTGATTTAAAACTGAAAATTAAAGCTCAATATTATATACTGCCTTGACATCTGGTGAAATCAGGATGGCTTTGAATGGCCTAACTGCAAGTTCCCCTCCCTACCCTGCTCCTGCAGTTAAAAGGTCCACTAGATAAATAGCTCTTCTTATCATGGAACCAGGAAAGATTCTCCTTATTCCTGAGTAGCAGGGTTCAGTTTTCTCCCAGACTGCAGAATTAAGCAAGTCAATCACATATACTCTGTGAGAACCAGGGGCCACCATGCCCCTTTGATACTACAAAGCCTGCTTCTCACAGCCCCTCATTGATCACTCTTTTCCTGGGTGCAAGCTTCATATGGCCTTGCATGCATGGTATATGGTGTCCTCCCCTCACTCCCTACCCTGGGCTGTGAATATATGTGGTTAATAAACTGCTGGTCTCCTCTGTCCACTGTTAGGTGTCACATGTTCAGCCATTCCCATAACCCTAAGACAGAAATACCTCTCTCATCAGCACAATGAATAAGAGGCAATAAACACAGAGATCTTCCTGGATCTCTTGGCTCACAGCTCCCTTAGTTCAACCTGACCTCATAAGCACTCTGTATGTATGATTCTGTGTACTTGACACATTGTATTGTAATTATATTTTAATGTGTTTGTCCATACACCGAACTGTAACGCCGTGATGTCAGAGCCCAGGCTTTAACTACTTGGTGTCTTGAACACAGTTGCCATAATGCAGTTTGTGAGTCTAAAGACAATATTAAATAATATGTAATATTCCTGAAGTTCAATCCTTACCATTACACAATATGTCCATGTAGCAAACATGTACATGCACCCCTGTATCGAAAATAAAATGAAATATACATATATATGATATGCATTACTGAGTGCTTTTACAAATCATAGCTCCAGACTTCACAAGGTTGGTATTGTTCCTATTATTCTAGTGATGAAAAAAATTAAGCTTTAATTAGGCAGCTTTCTTCAAGCCTGTACAGCTTGTTAAGAAGCAGAGTTGGAACTTGGATCCAGGTTTGGCTCTTACATATAAATGTGACATCTTTATATGTATACAGATGTATTCCTTTGCTGAGTCACTGAGGCTGGGATGTGCCAGGTGATTTGGCAATGTGAGAGTAACACTCAGGCATTGGGGACTTTCCTTTTTGTCCCCAAAATGGTAGGCAGTTTTCAAAACTGAGGCAAAAGAGGCACTGAGAACCTCACACTTTGAAGAAAACTGCAAACAGGTGCAACTACACATAGCTTCCTGAGTGTACCAATGGACAGAGAACACTCATTTCAACTACCCTTCCCATCCCACCTAAATAAAAGTAATGGAGGTGAGGGTGTCAAAGTAGGAAAACCAACTTGAGAAGATAGTCAAGGTGTGAGTTGTCAGCAAGGGAATGTCAAAGTTTTCCCTTCACCTCATCAAGGAGAGAAAAGGACGTTGATCTTCCATACGACCTGGCAATCCCCCTTCTGGGAATATATCCGGACGAACTCAAATCATTCTATCAAAAATATACTTGCATGTGCATGTTTATTGCAGCATTATTCACAATAGCAAAAAGACTGAACCAAGCCTGCTGCCCAGCGAAAGTGGACTGGGTAAAGAAAATGTGGTGCATATTCATGATGAAGTATTATGCAGCCATAAAAAAGGACAACATTATGAACTTTGCAGCAACTTGGATGGATTTTTTTAGTCCATCATACTCAGTGATCTATCACAGAAACAAAGAACTGAACACCACATTCTCACTTATAAGTGTGTCTTGAACATTCATAACAATACTACAAGAGAGGAGTTGGCAGTAGTGGGACACTGGGACACATAACATCGCTTAGGGTACCTGATCCTAAATCAGGGAAAATGAGGACAAGAGGGAGGCCTAAACTTCACCTGCACATAGACTACTTATGTACCTAGTCCTGACTTGTACCTTACATCTTTACAACAAAATAAAGGGGTTAAAAAAAAAGACAAACCACTCTCAGATTGGGAACAGCTGCAAGAGGGGACAATTAACACCTCATTCTCATGGGAATGGTGTACTTAGACAAGGCCTGCTGACATGTCCCTGTGCCTGTAGGGAAAAGGATGTGGTATTGTCACCACAAGACGGAGAGAAAGAAACCCAGCTGGGGAATGGCTGCCCTCCACTACCAGGCCTTAGGTGCCCAGTGGACCCTCTGTAAGGGCTAGCTGCCTGCTGGGCATGTGGATCCAGCAGGAAGAGGTTTGGTGACTCCTGGTAGGGGTACGTATGTGTGAGTGGTAAGTAGGGCGGGGAGGATGGTGGTAGTTGACAGTGATTGACGCTTGTCGACTCATCAAGGGACCATGTGGAAAAGAAGCGCATATTTCCCAGAACTTACTCAAGACTCTATCCAAAGAGAGGCAGCCTTTGGATGTCCCATAAAGACATCTTTGGCCTGACTGGGTAAGCTGGAGAAGCATTGATACCTGGCACAGAATTGCAGTCGCCCAGCCACGAAGCAAAGGCTGTTTTCTTCCTCTATGTTCATTCCTCCTCTCAATGTCTAGTCCATAAAGAGAGGCAGGTGGACAGAGTAGACTTGACCTTTTTCCCTCCCAGCAGTTCCTTTAGCAGCAAGAGGTGGGGGAGACAGACAATGGGTGTGGAGAAATTGGAATTTTAAACTGAACTCAGAAGTTTTTGCACATCACCCCAAATGGCCAGAAAGTTATGGAACTGGCTTGAGAAGTTCTCCAAACTAGAAAAGAGAGATTCAACAGCACACTGGGGTGCCAGGATCAGAGCAAAAGTAAAACTTCTGTTTGTATCCAATGAGTTCAGACGGTTCAGTAAGCCACTCCTCTAAGTTGATTGGTCAGGTGATGGCCTCAATTGCTTCATACCAAGCGGGATGTGGAAGAAAGTTTTGTCTACTCCATCAGTGAAGGCCTGAGACCTCATTCCCACCTCTAACAATGTGCTTGTAAGCAGCTGGGTAGTGTCCCTGGGACAGCAAACCCAAGAATTTATAGGCAACTGTTTGCTTCTACTAGAAGGCAGACCCCAGAAAGACAGGCAGCAGAGCAATGTTCTCGTCTCTAATATTCCAGATGTTTGCTCACACTGAGCACAAGATACCTGTGTGTCACCTGATACACACAGCAATGACACAGAAACCCTAAAGTCAGAAATATCATGAAGTTTCTTTCACCATAAACCTTGACTTTAGATAATTTAAACTTCCCTTAGTAACCTAAATCCTCCTATGACTTTCCTTACTAACAGTGAGGTCTTGGAATGCAGAAAGACTTTGCCAAATCCTAACAGTCATTTTTGCAAAGCTTGAGGATGAAACCGAAATTAGCTGTATGTGTCGCTCCCTTTAAAAAAATATTAAAGGAAATCAGGTTTGTGAGAGTTACTTGGAAAACTGAAGAGAAACATCTTAATGATTTGTGTGTGTGTGTGCATGTATGTGTGTGTGTGTGTAATTTGTTTTTTTGAGGTAGGGTTTCACTTTGTCATCCACATTGTAGTGCAGTGGTATAATCACAGCTCACGGCAACCTTGATCTTCTGGGCTCAGGCGAACCTCCTGCCTTAGCCTCCAAAGTAGCTGGGACTACAGGCATGCACCACCATGCCCAGATAGCTTTTTGATTCATTGTAGAGTCAAGGTCTTGCTATGTTGCCTAGGCTATATATATATCTATATTTAAATTTGGTTTCTCACTGTTTCTTTAAATTTTTGGCTGAAAATACTTTAAAAAAGGAAAATAAAGACAAAAGATAAAAACCTCAAAATAGCCAACTTTTAATTTTTTTCATGTTCTTGGTCAGTCACTATTTTTGAAATTGCAAAAAATAAGCATTTTTCCTTTTCTTTTCTTTTTTATTGAGTTGGCATCTCACCCTGTCACCCAGGCTGGAGTGCAGTGGCATGCTCATGGCCACCGCAGCCTTGACCTGCTGGACTCATGTGATCCTTCTACCTCGGCCTTCCAAGTAGCTGGAACTACACATGCATGCTACCACACCTGGCTTATTATTATTATTTATTAATTTATATACATGAGGTCTTGCCAAATTGGCCAGGCTGGTCTCAAACCCCTGAGCTCAGGCAATCCTCTCACCTCGGCCTCCCAAAGAGCTGGGATAACAGGCTTAAGCCACTGCACCTGGACGATAAGCATTTTTTTTTCTACTGCCATTTTATGGTAGTGATGGTTTCACTTGTGAGTGTTATTATATTATTATTTTCATGGTACCAATCATCCCTGGCTTAGAAGGGTGCAAGGTTAGACCTGCAGAGTTTCTGAATAGGCAAAATATGTCAGAATTTCAAGAGAATTTGTGAACTACTCCCTCAGTTTGCCAAGTGGACACGAGGCCCAGAGATGTTAAATGACTTGGCTGAACTCACACCTTTAAGTTGAGGAATAGCAAGTTTGAAATCGGAAAAAATGATTAGATGAGGATATGGATAGATTTGCCTGTTGGCTTAATAACTGTTATTGCAAACTGTTACTGGTTTAATTCTAGGGAATTTAAACTTAACTGAGGAAATTACCTACTTTGTAGGAATGAGTGTGTGTGTGTGTGTGTGTGTCTGCGTGTGCGCGCGCACACACACACAGGTAAGCATAAAAGAAAAAAATAAAGAGGTAATTATTGGAGATTACTGGAGACGAGACATAAGAATAATTCAGTGGTTACATGAGTCCAACCCCTCATTTTACTAAAAGAGAAAACTGATTTGCTTGGGACAGTGATTTATACAAGATCATACAACTAGTTAGTGGAAGAACAGGGTTAATAACCTGGTCCTCGGTCCTGTCCTTTGCTCACTAAGCTAAGTGCCAATATTCATTGTTTGTTAGTATTGGAGACAATTTTAATATTCCTGAAAAGAGAACAACATTTTATTTTACTAAATAAGAGCAACTTAAATAATGTTAGTGGTTATATACTACTGAGACTATTAGCTTTTATAGCAACCTAGACTAAGGGTCTGAAGCAATGAGTGCTGGGAAAATAAGGTTAAAGTATGAGTAAAAAACACAGCACTAACTATGATAGTTCATAGTGCTAGGAGGAATCAGAATTGTCCTAGGGCAAGATTCCTCAGCTTTGTCAACATGACATTATTTTTTATTTTATTTTATTATAAAGGTGCTGGGTACAAGCCAGGATTAGGTATACAAGTAATGTACATGCAGGTGATGTTTGGATCTCCAACTGGTCCTCACTTCCCCTGGTTTAGGACCAAGTACGCTTTGTGTTGTTATGTGTTCTCCCCACCTCTCCTGGCAGTGTCTCGTGGTAACTGCTGATCCTTCCCTTGTGCTATTGTGATTAATGTACAGGTCCCACTTAAGAGTGAGAATATGTGATATTCGTTTTTTGATTTTTGTGGTAGATCACTAAGTATGATTGTCTCCAACTACATCTAATTTGCTGTGAAGTCCATGATTTTGTTCTTTATGGCTACATAATATTCCATCATGTATATGTACCACATTTTCTTTCAACGGGCGGTAGGATTGGTTTCATGCTGTTGCTGTTGTGAATAGAGTGGCAATAAATATGCGTGTGCAGGTGTCTTTTTTGTAGAATGATTTGTGCTTTGGGTATATTCCCAGAAAGGGAATTGCTGGATTGCAAGAAAGGTCAATTTCTAGTTCCTTTAGTAATTGCACACTATTTTCCACAGAGATTGGATTAGTTTGCACTCCCACCGACAGTGTAGAATTCTTCGTTATGGGGGTGCTATTTTGTGTATGGTGTGATATGAGCAGTATCCCTGGGCTTTACTCATTAGATCTCAGTAACACCACCCTCTCCTGTTGTAACACCCATGAATGCTTCTAGACATTGTCAAATGACACCTGGGGAGAGAAATTGCTCCAGTTCAAAGCCACTGATTTAGAGTGTTTGGCCTGAGCCCATGGAAATGGGAAAGTAGAGAAAATCAATTAGGTACATGGCCAGGAGACTGGAGGACGTGGACATGGTAGTTCCTAACACCCATCAGTGATAGAATACTTGTATATTGGCTCATACTCAGGCTGTGTAGGCATACAAGCTGGGACAGGGCTTCCAATGATGGGACATGTTTTTGTATAGCTCCCAACAAGAACTTCCAGTCTCTGGTGAGTAGTAGGGGTATGGTCCCGGGCTCAGAGCTCCCACTCCCAGAGCACAGCCTACCTCCCTGCTGCCTGTTGGTGACCACGAGTGACAACTGGATTCACCTTTAGGGCCCTGGTTTGAAAAGAACCATGCCTGGTATGAGACTTCTGGGCAAAAGATGGCTACCCCCTACTTCCTCTTCCTCTGCTTCTTGTGAGCTAGAATGTGGATATAACTAGCCAGCCTTGGTCATGCGGACAAAGGCAACTGAGGAAGGCATGGCCCACCTCAAACTGGTTGGGGTCGCTCGACATACTTTTGGAACAGAGATACTTACTCACCCTGGTCCTGTTATGCAAGAGAAAAAAATAAGTGCTCATTCATGTTCGTGAATTGTGGGGCTTGTTTGTTCTAGCATCCTCATCTATTTCCTACCTAATATACAGGACAACACAGCAAGGTGAACACTGAGGAGATAAAGGCTGATGACAGGATGGGAACTACAAAGAGCCACTGCACAGAACAGCAAGGAAAATTCTAGGGAAAACCAGACATTCACTTGAGTAGACACTTGCTGCTTGCGATGACTTGGTTCAGGTAGAGGGTCAATTACCAACACTTTCCTTTCTGGGATAGTTGAAGATCTCTCTGTGCAGATAAGGGGAGGACAGGAAAGTTATCGCTTGTCTGTCAGGCTAAAAGGGCTGACACCCTACAGCTGCCTTTGGTAGACAGAGTAAGTGTTGACTTCAGTTATTAATTATTTATTGAGTTTCTATTTTCAGCCAGTGCTGATGTGGGATACGAAGAGGTGTTAGATGTGGAAGCTTCCTAAAGGCGTGTACAGTCTAATCAGAGACACCTGAGTTATATTAAGAAACACGTGCCAAAGCAGTATATGATCAATTCACCAGGAAGTAGTAAGATACCAGAGAAGGCAGTGCTTGGAAGTGTGTTGCAAGTAGTGGATAATAATAATGGTAATGCCTGCTAATTATTGAGCACAGAACATGTACTGATAGTATTCAGATAAGCAGAGAGGAGGACAAAGAACATTTCAGGCAAGTGAACAGTGAGACTTGGAAGAAAGGAAGTCAGAATGCATTTGGTGGGCGTATCTGTTCAGGTTTGGATGAAAAGACTGCTTGTGCAACACTGGGATTGAAAGATGTCAAACAACCTAATGTGTCATGACCTAATGCCACAAACATCTCAAAAAGCATTTTATTCTATTTTCTTTGCTTTTAGAGGCAGGGTCTCACTCTGTCGCCCGGGCTGGAGTGCAGTGGTGCAATCCCAGTTCACCGCAGTCTCGACCACCAGGGTTCAAGCGATCCTTTTGCCTCAGCCTTCCATGAAGCTGGGATTATAGGCATATACCACCAGGCTCGACTAATTTTTTGATTTTCTTGTAGAGACATGGTCTCACTATGCTCCTAAGACTGGTTTCAAACTCCTGGGCTCAAGAGATCCTTCAACCTCAGCTTCTCAAAGTGCTGGGATTACAGGCATGAACCATCATGCCCAGATGCTATTCTTCTGTTATTGAAGAAAACAAAAAGAAAACATTTTTGGAAAGTGGGGCAACGTTGAGATTTTTTCTTTTTCTTACTTCATGCAATTCCCCTAATATGAGGCCTCTCTGTAGTGCTGGATGAAGTTGGAGTCTCTGTTTGGAGCTAGGTTTGGATTTCAAGTGGTTTGATTTATTTTATGAATGACAAAAAGCAATTGAGGCTTTTAAAAATCAGTAGGTAGTATACTAAGAATGCCTTTATGGACAAATTGATCTGGCAGCAGTGCTTGCAATATTTAGGTGGGGAACACAACTGGAGGAAGTGGTGCTGCTTACGCAGTTTGTTCGGAATAACTTCTGCTTATGCTGTAATTGGAAGGCCATTGGGAGACACTCTGTGACCTGGGTGAGAGACAACAACATTTCTGGCAGAGCTTAGCTTATGAGAATTCATTTGCAGGCATGCCGAAGATATGTGGGTCTCAGGAAAGAGGCTCAGTATACAGATACATGTGGACGGGAGAGGAAGTCAGACACATTTGGGATAAAGCAATGGTTTTATCAGCCCTGGAACTGTGTCAAAATGGAAACCCATGGGAAACCTATGGGTGGCATGAGGGCATTGAATGCTAGGGTAGAGAGTGCTAAAATTAAATGTGCCTATGACATACTTTGACCTAGTGTGTCAATGAGGGTCCCAGCAGGACACAGATGGCATACTCAATGGGAGTCAATTGAGGAGTTAATCAAAGGGCTATTTACAACCCTCAGGACTGGGCAAAGAGAAACCAACAAAGGAGGGACTGCACAGAAGAGCATTCTGGGGCAGGAAACAGCCAGGGAGCCAGTTATCCACCACCCCCGGGTGGCCTGTAATGTCAATGGGAGAGAGCAGATGTCCTAGGCCCAGAGGAAGCCGCTGCAGGGGAGGGCCAAGGTGTAGGAGTAGCAGCCTTGGGAGAGGAATGGAGGCAGTCCATGCAGCGAGGGAACCACAGGAATAAATACCTTGATCTCGCTTCCTCTTGTCCTCTGACCTCCAGCTCATGTTGCTATTTGTTGAAACCAAAGGCAGAGGGTCAGCAAGCATATGAACACGGTCCATGTGGGCCAGCCTCCCAGGTCATAAGGAGAGAAAGGAAGAGAGAGATGGAGGGGTGCGGTGGGCAGGACAGGGCAGACCTCTAGCATGAATCTTCTGAGTGTTGCTAATCCCTAAAACCCAGGATGGGAAGAAACAGTCCCTGCCCCAAATCTCTCTCCAATGGGCCCCCTATCCTGATGAAATTGGTAGGATTAAACACTTCAAACTAAGTGATCGTGAACGAATGAAGGAGTGACAGATGAAAGGGTGGGAGGATATTGGAAGGACAAACAAATAAAAAAGCAAAATAGACGATCATTTGTCTAGAGTACGCCACATTTAAGCTGCTAAGGCTTCTGCCTGTGTCTTTTCTTGCAGCAGTCATATAAACTGAGCTGAGGATTAGAGAAAAATTGTATTTTCCTTTTGTAAATTCTGGACCAGTGGGACCTCCAGATGGAGACTGAAGAGGTGGAAGGATAGACAGAAACCAAGAATACATTTTCGGGGTATGGTTGACTGGGAGCCCATCATCGTCCTCTCTTTGGCCTATTTTGTTTCCTGGTTATATCAAGAACATACTCTGAGTCAGTCATGGTGGTTCATGTCTGTAATCTCAGTTCTTCGGGAAGCAAGAGGCTTGCTCGAGCTCAGGGGTTTGAGACCAGCCTGGGCAACATGGTGAGACCTTGTCTCTACAATAAATTTAAAAATTAGCCAGGTATGGTGGCACATGCCTGTAGTTCCAGGTACTTGGAAGGCTGAGGTTGAAGGATCACCTGAGTCTAACAGGTCAAGGCTGCAGTAGTCGTGATAGTGCCACTGTACTCCAGCCTGGGTGACAGAGGTAGACTTTGACTTAAAAAAAAAAAAAAAAAAAAGGAACATGTTCCGTGGTAGAAACCAGCATTCTGATATTATTTTAGAATTTCTTGTTGCCATGGTGTATGTTGATTATTTAATTTTTTCCCTATTTCTATTTTAGTTTGTTCTGCATTATTCTTTAGAAGTCTTGTTTTTTCCTTGTCTGTACTTTCTAACTGAGATTCTTTTTTTTCCGATTCCACTTTTAGGAGAAAGCACATTTTAAACAGTCTTTAAAAGAATTTTATCCTCAACTTCTAAGTATTGCTTTTAACTTGGATTTTCTTGCTTTAGCTTTTATCTTTCATCCCTCTAACATGTGTGTAGCTTTTAATCTCATTGATTCTAGCCTTTTATGTTTCTTATTTATGCTGTCTTTTTCCTTAATCTTTTATCCTTCTTTTGTGTTTTGAATATTTAAAAAAATCTCTCTGGTTTTAATCTTTCTTTCTTCTATGTTTTAGATTTTATCTTTATTGAACTTTCTATTTTCAGTCTAAAATTTTGCTTTATTTTCTTAACTTTTTTTTTCTTTTTAGTCTTCATTTTAGGCTTTGATTTGCCTCAACTTTCTTCTGTGTCATGATCATTTTAATAACTTTCTTACTCTTCCTTCTCTTCTCCATCTCATTCTTGTACTTCCATTTCTTCTACTTTTTCTTCTCTTTTGCCTGTTTTGTAATTTGTTTTTTTTGATTACAAATAGGCAAGACACCTTGGCAAGATGTTGAAAACCTCTAAAGTACCTTGGAATCTTGGCAGTTTAGATGTCTTCTTCCTCCCTTTCAATGAACTCAGAGGCCCTTCTATTATTCCTTTAAGGGTTTCTGAGTTCATTGAAAGACAACCTCCCCCAAATTTTCAAAAAATCCACGGCAAAGACAGCCTTTTCTGGCAGTTCTTCTAGAGTTGGCTGAAGTCCTGAATGTAAGGCAGCTGTTGTGTTGCTCTTCTGGTGCATGGAGTTTGCACTGTGAGATTGTAGACCATTTCTATCTCTAGAGATCAGACAAATGTGCCATTGGGTGAGAAGTAGATTAATCTCTTTCCTCCCTTGGTCTCGGAACTATTGCAGGGTCCCCTGCTCACAAAAGAATACTCTTCTGTCCTGGTTCAGTGTTCTGGGAAGCTAGCCGTGACTAATCTCAATGTCTCAATGGCCCTGTCAAGGAGAATACTGCTTCTCTTTTATGGTATTTGTTTATTCATTCTTCACATCCCATAGTGGTATTAATCACCTCTTGGCTGAACTGTAGACTGGTACTGATCTGTGGCCTGTTATGAACAGGGCCACACAGCAGGAGGTGAGTGGTGGGCAATTCTGTCAGATCAGCGGCTGCATTAGATTCCCATAGGAAGGCCAGGTGAGATGGCTCGAGCCTATAATCCCAGCACCTTGGGAAGCCGAGGCAAGAGGATTGCCTGAGCCCAGGGGTTCGAGACCAGCCTGGGCAACTTGGTGAGACTTTGTCTCTATAATAAATTTAAAAAGTTAGCATGGTAGTGGACATCTGTAGTTCTGGCTACTTGGAAGACTGAGGCGGAAGTATTGTTGGAGCCCAGCGGGTCAACACTGGGGTGGCCGTGAGTGTGCCACTACACTCCAGCCTGGGCGATGGAGTGAGACTCCAACTCAAAAAAAAAAAAAAAGAAAGATTCCCATAGGAGCGAGAACCCTATTGGGAACTGCGCATGTAAGGGATCTAGATTGCGTGCTCTTTGTGAGAATCTAATGCCTGATGATAACGCACCCTCCTCTCTCTCTGTCCATGGAAAAATTGTCTTCCACAAAACTGGTCCCTGATGCCACAAGGTTGGAACTGCTGCTCTAAGGCATGGCTGCCATAGGTCTGATGGAGACCAACTTGGAATCATTAAGGAAGAAGCAGACTTGCTTCCCTGTGAACTATTTTTCTCAAGATGGACTTATTAACCAAAGAAACTTATCTTCCTGTCCATTCATAACAAACTTTTCTTTAAAATGGACAGAATCTGCAATCCATTCTATTTCGACTTCATATTGGTAACTAGGGGACCAGACCATAGATTATTTGATAAAGAAACGCCTTTCTGGTATTCTAAAAATGACCTGGAAAAGTGGTCATGTCTCCTTCTTTTTAACCTGGGAGAGCGGTTTCAGCACCCAGGGTGAGATTAAAAAACAGAAAAGATGAATTGATTTTCAGGCATGAGCTGTGTCCTTCTACCTCTATTGCCAACACCCATAAAGACTGGATAATCTCAAATTGTTATGTCATGGCCCATAGTAGACCTTGTGTGGCATGGTCGTCCAAAAGTTAGGCTGTGGAGGAAGACTGGGTTCAAATCCCAGCTCTGGCACTCATTAGATTATGCCGCCATGAACACAATGTTTCAACTTTTTTAGTCTGCATTTCTTTATCTCTAAAATGGACATAAGAAATTTGTTAAGATGCGGGGTGCTTACCACCCTACTTGCCACATTAAAATCTCTAAATACATGTCAACGATTAATATTATTTGAGACTCAGTCCAGGTGTTTCTGGATATCTCTGAATATCTGAAATATTCAACAATTGAGGCTCTTTGACACACACACACACACACACACCACACACACACACACACACACAAATGCTTAGACACACATTCTCTTCTTTCAACCTGGTGCTTGGGATTTTCCTTGTGTGTAGCATCTTATGCATCTCTTCATGACATTTTCATGATGCACTAGCAGTATCTTTTACCTGTCTTCTTATTGTTTAATGAGCATCTTGAGGTCAGATATTGTGTCTTCATCACCTCTGTATTGTCAACATCTAACATTGGTACGCATTGTATGCTCACTATATATTTAATTAAAAAAATGATGAGCAGTTGATACCTGAGGACTCTTAAATATCTATCTTAGAGGCATTAAAGAAAAGATTCTTCTTTTTACTTTCTCAGCAACAGACAGACAATAACCTAAACTTCTAAAACATCTACACCTGTCCTCTGGGTCACTAGATGAATAGGGCTTCTCTGTGGTCAAAATTGTAGTAGGTCAGTGGATCATCACACAAAAGAAAAAAATGTCTCCTAAGGCCCCATAAAATGTATGACTGATTATAATCTACTTATTCCTTTGAAAAATGCTCAAATGTTATAATTCCAAGTAAAAGCCATATCAGTAGTTTAGAAATGGGGGCAGATTCTGAGATACTGTCATTTGAGATTTGAATGCTATGGCTGAGGTGACTTCATTTTACCCAGTTTTCTCTCTTGCTGTTACCTTCATCACTTTTCCTCATTCCTAGTCAGATTTCTATAGAATTATCCAGAGTTCCTGTTCCATTTCTTCATAGCCCATTCACCTTACCTTGCTCTGCTTTTTGTTTCCATCATTCCGGAATGGTATATACTAACGTGGCTATGGCCCTCATTTTGCTACATTCCATTTTTTGGTCCTCATTTTATTCAGCTTCTCAGCAGCACTTGACCCAGCTATCCTTGCCTTTTCTCCATTAGCTTCTCTGACCCTATGTTCTCCTGGTCATCCTCCTGTCTATCTGTGAGCTCCTTCTTATAATTCTTTGCAGATGCATCCTTTTTGCCCAAGGCTGGGTCCTAGATCCTCTTCTTTTCTCAATCATTTCTCCCTAGATAAGGTATTCATGCCATTGACTTTAACAACTCTCCCTACTTTGATAACCTCCAGAGGTATATGAGGGGACCTCCCTGAAAAAACCCACTTTATAAAAAATTGTGTATTTATGCTTACATGTCTAAACTTCAGTCACCTTCAAAGGACTTTTCGTTTGATGCAACACAACTATTGAGACGCTTCCCCACTGCTCACAACGGTTTTGGGGCTTGTCAATATTGATGCCTTTTAGTGTTTCGGCCCTTTTTGGGTTCACCTCTTGGCTTTGACATTTAATTTCTTAAATTAAATATCAGCAAAATATTTCCCTTTGAGGATTTTTTTTCATCCGGGGAAGAAAAAAGTCGCTTGGGGTAAGAATGGGTGAAAAGGGAAGGTGGAGCTCAGGGCTCATGCCATTGTTGGTCAAAAATTGCTGAACACTAAGTGCAGGGTGGGCAGGTGTGCTTGTAAATTGCCCATCATGAAATGGGTGAACCTGTTGAAAGAATCTCCCAAAAAAATTTCACTGAAGCCAAACGCAGCCTCTTACAACAACACTAGCCAGTATGTGGATGCTGATGGGTTCCTAGAACACTTACCATGCAGGGGAAGCCTGTACTACAAGGGGGCCATCCTCCAAAAAATAATTCCTGTTTTTTTGGGGTGCCCTTGTATGTCCAGCCTAGAAATCGTCTCTGAGTTCCAGATGCAGAGTCTCACTGTCCACTTGTCAATTCCAGTTAATGGCTTAATGCCACCTCAAGTTCAATACCTTCAACATGACCTCTTGGTCTCCGCATAGAAACCTATCATCTGCAAAGTTGTTCCAATCTAGGTTTGGCATCACCGCTACCATCACTGCTTTCATTATGCTGGGCAGATACTACTGAACTGGTCCAGTTGCTTTCACTCGGGACACTGTTGACTACAGAGGCAGCCAGGTGACTGAATTCAAAATTCCTCTGTCCATGTTGCCCTCCTGCCTGTATTCCCTCTCTTATTCAACTCATCTCCCAATGGCTACTATCTCTTGCTGACTTCCCTTACTCTGGCTTCAATCACTCTGGCTTTGGCTTTAGCTTCTCAAACACCCTGTTCCTCTTGCCATAAATCTTTTGCACACATTGTCATTACAGCCTGAATCTGGACTCTTTCTTACCTCTCCCCTTTTGGGTAGCTTACTATTAGTCCAAAGACATTTTAATGGCATAGTTTCCTTAAGTTCCCAGGAGAAATTTTTTTGTTATTAATGCCAGAAAACACCATTTCATTTTGTTGTTTTGTTTTATTTTAATCTTGCGGACACAATGAACCATGTAATGCACCACGTTTCTTTCTTGCCATTTTCTTCTAGAGAGTTCACGTGGTGTGACTCCCTGCCTGGACCCTGGAACCAAATCAACTAGGCTAGAATTCTGGTTCCAGCATCCACTTAGTGATTTGATCTTTGGCAAGTTATGCGACATTTCTGTGATTTTATTTTCTCATTTGTATGATGGGAATAATAATAGTATTTATTCTCAAAGGGTTATTTGGAGAAGTAAATGAAGCAACATGCATAGAGAACTTAGAATTGTGTCTGGTGTGTATTAAGTGCCCAGTAAAAGTGAGTGTTGTAATTTCCTCTTTGATTACAGCTTAAATTGCTAGGGTACTTTATGTGAAAGGGATTTGAGGGTCTGAAGTATATGGATTCTTGACTTAATGCTCCATTGTACTTTGCATGTAATAGCACACAAGGTAACAGAAGAGTAATTTTGAGTATTCAAATTCAGATTCTGAAGAAATACAGCAAAATCCCCATTGTAATGATAGACAGTTTTATATAAAAACAGTTCTAATGTGATTTGAAGGGTCAACTGTCAAGGCATTATGGCTTCCCCCAGAACTATATAATCAAATCCATAGCAGAAAGTATCTTTGAAACAAGATTTCAGCTACCTTCTACCTCCACAGACACTTCACTGCATATCATATTTGAACCTCAGGATTAGAGGCACAAACATTATAAACACAGGCGGTACCTTTCATACTTGCTGTAGGAAATTGACCATTTCCATATAGGCATTAGGAGGCTGGATTTTATTTTTATTTTCTAATACCAAATACATGGTAAAAAAAATTAGCTGAGTTACAGCACTCCTGCAATCAATAGTTTAAAAACCATATGGGCAAAGAATAAGGTTATTTCTTAGGTTTTAAGTCCTAAACATGATCTTTCTACTCTTATTCTTTTTATTCCAAAAAAAAGCAATCTTCCTTATCCACATCACAGATGTCTCTGCAGCTACAGACTCCACCGGCAGAATAACAAATGGATTCTCAAGATTACGCTGCATCTGTTCTTTTTTTTTTTTTAAGCTTTCCAACAGAGAGTAGAAACAGTCAATGTCTTTGTTGCACATCTTGTAATTATATTTGGGCAAATTAGGTGATGCCCACCTCCCCCATGTTGGTCAATACAACCGGCTCCCAGAATGAAATAAAATAGAAATTCATTTTCACTTCAAGTCTGATGCAGAAGGCATACAGGCAGAAACACGGATCACTGTTTTGCTTAAAAAAGAAATCCCCATCTGCTTTGAATAGGAACAAATATTTATACCCTATCTTATCGAGACAAACATTTTCATATTAGGGTCTTTTGTCCAAAAATTACCCTTGGTTTTTCTTTAAAGGGAATATATAGGTTTGTCTACTAACAGAAAAGCAGAATGGAACTTAAGGCACATTTTTGTCTGAAAATGTTTAATATGGTGACATTGAACTTGAGAACTAGCCCTAAAGAAAATGGTGACAAAAACAAAGTAAACAGTAAAGACCAGGTGTGGAGGCTCATGCCTATAATCCCAGCACTTTGGGAGGCTGAGATCAGAGGATTGCTTAAGGCCAGGAGTTCGAGACTAGTCTAGGCAACATAGTGAGACGTCGTCTCTACAAAAAAAAAAAAAAAGTCGGTCATGTTGACACACTTCTGTAGTCCCAACTACTTGGAAGGCTGAAGCAGAGGGATGACCTAAGCCCAGGAGGTTGAGGCTATGGTGAGCTGTGGTCATTCCATTATACTCCAGCCTGGGCAACAGACTGAGACCTTGACTATAAAACAACAGCATCAAAAACAAAGTACCTAGTAAAGAACTAAACATTTTTTAATCATACCCACAATTCTTTTAAGGTTTTAACTCAGTACCTTCACTAGTTATTTGTTTTAAAAAAATGGTGCCTTGATTTTATGGAATGCTTTCAGAGCAATTTCCTCACTTTGGATCATGTTTTTTCCTGCTCAAAATGTGCTCTCGAAGATTGTTAGGCACATTGGGAAGCTGATTTAACTTTTAGACAATCAAGGGCCATTTAGATAAAATGAACTAATATATGTGCAAGCACTTTGAAAAGTCCAAAGCTCTCTACACATGCAAGATGACTTCACTGCCATTAAATACATGATTAAAGAGTGGAGGCGGCTTCTCTAAACACTCACCTTCACTTGTACTACTGAATGGCAATTCTCCAGATGAAAAAAATGATCAACGCTCCCATCATGGTGTTCGCTGCTAAGGGCGGTACATCAGACCTCATAGTGCTGCCTGGCCCCCTTGGGATCTAAAATCTTTTCGAGCGCTGGGAGATTATAGCCAAAGGTCATCAGCTTTTGCACATGAAGAATATTTTTAGAAGTCATTTCACTTTCTGTAGTGTAATGCATTTATTCTGTTTGCTTCTCCCAATGGGCTTAAGAACTGGAAAACTGTAGTTCAACTATTTCTTGTCATGTTGCTTGCGGGAAACAGCCTAAAATTTCTGGGTAGTCAGACATCATCCCTAAGCTATTTTAATTAGGATACAGGAGACCTTGGATTCTGATAATATTATAGTAAACATTTTGATGGTGATTACTGCAGGAATGGTGTTTTAAAAACAAAGAGGCCCCCAAACAAATGACAGATATGCCATCCAAACTCAGAAAAATCCTCGAGATTCCATTTATATGAGGATGCTTCCAAAACACATCTATGTACAGTTGCATTAGGTTTCATTGAAATTACTACTGTACAGGCTGAATTCTGTGTTTTTGCCTTCCCCTCCCCCAAATTCATCTATTGAAGTTCTAGCTTCAGAACGTGATCATATATTTGGAGACAGGGTTTTTGCAGAGGTCGTTAAATTAAAATGGGGTCATTTAGTGTGGACCCTTATTAGCCATGACTGGTATTCCTAAAAGAAGAGACAATGTGATTACAGTCATGCATGAAGGAAATCTTGCTTTCAGGTTGCCTTTGAACTTGAGCTGTAACACCAACATCAACTTTTCCCTGGGACTCTGGCTTACCAGATTACCCTACAGATCTCAGGTGTACCCGCCCCCAGAGTTACACGAGTGAATTCCATTGGTTCTGTTTCTCTTGAGACCTCTGTGACTCATATAACTACCTATAGACATTTACATCCTAAAAGGAAGGCATGTAAGCTACCCCTAAATGGTACATTCAAGTTGAGTGTCTCAGTTATACCTGCCACTCTCTAGCAATATTCCCTTGCAAGACTCTTAACCTCTCAGTACTTTAGTTTCTACATCTGCAAAGTGGAAATAAGTGGGTTGTGGTGGGAAATAAGGAATAAAGCTTTTGTAAAGGATTTACCATAGCACCTTGTGACATCATGAGCTCTCAAGATCTGCTAGTTATTATCATAATGTTATTATTTACATATTGTCTTAGTTGGGATTCCTAGTTGTGAGCAGCGGAAGTGAACTAAAGCCAGTTGAGGTGGAGAGGAATTTATTAAATGATATTGGGTAGATATCTCACAACCACTGAGAGCATCAGAGAACCAGGCTCTGATGCCTCAAGGCCAGGAACCGCTATCAGAATGGATGCCCTAGAACTGGTCCTCGGAAGGTTCCAGAGCAAATCTCTGGACATCACCTGCACCATCAATACCACTGAGATTGGACACCAGAGAAGGCCACCAGAAACCCTCTAGCAGCTGCTGCTGTGGGCTTACTCTTGCCATGGTGAATTTTCCATGCTTTCCTTTTTTCCTACTCACTTCCAATTCGACGGCTACAGTGAGTATGAGTGGTCAGCGGAATCTAGGTCTCATGTTCAGCTGCAAGAGGTGCTAGGAAAGCAGGGCATTTTTAGTTGATGGTTTTTTTTTCTCCCCACCCGGTTTGGAATACAGTGGTGTAATCTTAGCTCACTATAGCCTCAGCCTCCTGGGCTCAAATAATCCTCTTACCTCAGCCTCCCAAGTAGCTAAGACTACAGGTGCGTGCCATCATGCCCAGCTTTTTTTTTTTTTTTTTGGTAGAAATAGGGTTTTGCTATGTTGTCCAGGCTGATCTCTAACTCTCCGCCTCAAGTAATTCTCCCCACTAGCCCTTCCAAACTGCTGGGATTACAGACTTGAGCTACTGCACCTGGCTTATTTTCTTTTTTAAAAAATTTTTTAGCCAGGCTTGGTGGCTCAGCCTGTAATCCCATGCCTTGGGGGGCTGAGGTGAGTGGATTGCCTGAGCCCGCAGGTTTGAGACCCGCCTGGGAAACTTGGCGAGACCTCATCTCTACAATAAATAAAAAAATTAACCAGGCATGGTAGCGCGCATATGTAGTTCCAGCTACTTGGAAGGCTGAGGCGGAAGGATCGCCGGAGCCCAGCAGGTCAAGGCTGTGGTGGCCAGGAGCGGCCACTGCACTCCAGTCTGGGCAACAGAGTGAGACTGCAACTAAAAATAAAAAGTTTTTTATTTTAAAGATGTGGGGTACAATTCAGGGTTAGGTATACGTAAGTTCATTATGCAGGTACCCTTGTTGATGAGGTGTGCCCACTACTGCCAATCCCACCTCCCCGCCCCCCAGCAGTTGCCTGGCTTATTTTCAGTTTTGATAAAGGAGATAAGCTCTGCCTTACAAGGTGGGAGACATGCAATACATGGAAATGCTGGTGTTTCCAAAAATGGCCAGTATTCATCGTGTATGCAAATGGATGTTTCAATCATCTGACCGCTGGCCACAGAAACTCTTCACTTCTATTTTTCACAGTCCTTCTTCAATCCTCTCTGTTTCATTTTCAACCACTGCTACCTATAACTCTCAAATGTACTCCTGACCTTCCTAACTTGTGTGTGTGTGATGAGCAGAAGGCCATTTTACCTAGGGTAAAATAGTTTAGGAGATTTGGTGTGAGAGGTGTCAGATGAAGCATCTAATGTTGTTTCATTACCTGTGAAGATATTTCACTATGGTTGCTAGGGAGAATATCTCATTACAAGAGAGAAAGGTGCTACAAAGCATGAACTTTGAAAATGAGAAAGAATGAGGTTTGCATTCTGGCTTTCGGCTTAGTATCCTAGGGTCCACTAGCACATTTCTTACTGTGGCTCTTAACCTCTCCATTTGTAAAGCAGAAATAACAACATAGCAACAAATGACTGACTCTGAAGGATATTTGTGAGAACTGGACATGTGTCTTATAATATGGGACTGGACAAAAACATATCCTACTGTCATTATTTCTTAGCCTTCAGGGTCATAAAAAAGATGAATGACAATATTTTTAAGATCTGATTTTTATTTGTTCACAGAACAACAACTAAATGTTAATTATTTATTTTGAGTGGTTTCTTTATTTCTTTGTGACATTATTATTATTATTTTGAATTAGAGTCTCACTCTGTCGCCCATACTGGAGTGCAGTGGCCGCTCCCGGCCACCGCAGCCTCGACCTGCTGGGCTCCAGCGATCCTTCTGCCTCAGCCTTCCAAGTAGCTGGAACCACAGGCGCGCGCTACCACGCCCGGATAAAAAATTTATTGTAGAGATGAGGTCTTGCCAAGTTGTCCAGGCGGGTCTCGAACCCGTGGGCTCAGGCAATCCACTCACCTCAGCCTCCCAAAGGTGCAGGATTATAGGCTGAGCCACCAAGCCCGGCTAGCCACCAAGCCCGGCTCTGTGTGACATTATTAATGAAGATTATGCAATAGGAACTTTCTGGATCAAAAGACCAGTTAAAAACCAAAAAAAAAAAAAAAAAAAAAAAAGCTAGATTAACATCTTGTAAGTAATTTTTTATCAAGGTCTATGACCCACTCTTCCCTGCCAAATCAGACCGGTATCTTCATCACACAAGGAGCAGGTCATTTTCCTAGGGGTATACTTTCCAACCCCTAAGCTCAGCTTTTTCTGTTTCTCTTTTTGTTCTGACTATAAAGGCAGTGAGAGAGGGCACTTCCTAAAAGACTGGGTGAATACTTGATTGGGTATGGTCAATAAAAAATATCTTTGCCTAAAATTTACGCCTTGGAAGAGTCTGTTTTGAGATCAAATTTTAAGGAACAGAGGAGTTCCTAGAGTGGCAAACTGACATCCCTAAATACATGTACTCAATCGTTTTCTTGAATTTTTTTGCATACTGAAAATTAATATGAACGTGATGTGTCTAACTTGTTCATCCCTTTGTTGGTACATGTATTTCATCAATATATGTCAGTTTCTGCTATGAGCATGGTGCAGGGCTTGGCACCAGCAATACGAAGAGGAGGAACACAGATGTGATCTCACAAGCCT
Source organism: Carlito syrichta (assembly GCF_000164805.1). Classification (NCBI taxonomy): domain Eukaryota; kingdom Metazoa; phylum Chordata; class Mammalia; order Primates; family Tarsiidae; genus Carlito; species Carlito syrichta. The sequence continues at coordinate 622,428 of NW_007252229.1, read as the reverse complement.
TCTTCGTGAGATTTCCACAGCAAGGGAGCCACCACTTAATCAAATCCAGTTTCTTTGTTAAGAAGCAGTGTTCATTCATCCATTCAATTAATTCACTCAACAATTATGTACTGAATGCCTACTAGGTGCCAAATAGTGGTGATTTTTAACATGCTGGTTAATAATAATAGCCACATTCATTGCATGCTTACGATGTGGCAGGCCCCATACTAGTTACTTTGCATGCCTTTAATCCTCACAGTGGACCTATGAAGTGCATATTATTTCATAGATGAGGAAGCACAGACTTAGATGGGTTAAGTACCTTGCTTAAGGTGGCATATCTAGAAAGTGTGGTAAAACTGCTGTCTCAAACTCTTCCCCTACTCGGCAAGCTCTCAGAAGTCCATCTTGTGACTCACTCAGTTGATGAAACAAATGACTAGATCAACTTAAGTGTACAGCAGAATTATTGTTCCCTCGAGGCCCCGGATAGATCTGTACTAATGTTGCTAACAATTTCTATAAATTAGGAAAACAGTAATTAGGCCAACCAAGTTGAAATATAGGGGTAGAAATGGTACTGTAATGGTTATAGCCACATATAGGGAGGCCAAGGCTATAAAAAGCAATCTATGAACTTTCTGACTGATCTCAGGAAGCCTTTAGGCCATACTGTTTTTCTGTTTTAGTTGCTGCAAAATTAAACAATTTCACCTCCCACCTTCACATTCTTTCTAAGTAATTTCATTTATGAAAACTGAGTGCCTCCATTCTGAAAAACTATGATCAAGGTCTGGAAAGTACCAGCGGAAGCATAAGATGAAAGTGCACGTAGCCACAGACAACTAGATACTCAAGGAAATGCTCCTTAAATTTCACGATGATACTTCTGTGCTAATGAGGATGAACAGAAGAAATTCTAGACGCTAAAAAGTAAAGTGGATACTTTCTTAGCATATTCAGAAAAACTAGAACTGAAGCTCGCAATGGGGGAAAGCTATGAAGAACTCAGTTTTCAACACAGAGCCTCAGGAAGTCTCAACAATTGGGAGCACTAACTACTTTTGCACATCAGGGTGACAAGTGTCCAGCAACAGGGACTTTCTGAATGTAACTATGATATATCCATACAGTGGAACGTGACATAGCTATATTAAAAAATGGGACGACTCCATGACAAGATGCAGGGGGATACCTAAAATATATTGTCAAGTGAAAAAGCAAGGAGCAGAATGATGTATATGAAATGCCACTTCTGTTTAAAAAGAGGAAAAATAAAAATATATGTATTTGCTTGTATTTGGATAAAGAGACCCTTGAGGGATAAGCAAGACATTAACACAAATGGTGAGAAAAAAGGTGAATTTGAATGATCTGGGGGCACAACAGTGTGTGCAACTTCTTAGTATTTAATTTTGTTTTTTGCTTTTGAACCACGTAAGTTCATTACCATTAAAACAGTTTAAAAATAAAGTAGCAAAAACCATATATCTGATAAAGGACTGGTATTCAAAGTATACAAAGAACTCTTTTTTAAAAATTTTATTAAAAGATGGGTACAATTCAGACTTAGGTATACAAATGGTAATTGTACAGGTAAAGTTTGGGCCTCACTTTGGTCCCTACTTCACCTGGTTTGAGATCAGATACTCTTATTGATGAAGCATGCCTCCCCCACTCCTTCTCCTGGAAGTTTCCCACTACTGCCAATCTCTCTTGTACAGTATTATGATAATTGCTCAGGGTCCGCTTATGAGTGAGAACATGTGGTACTCAGTTCTTTGTTTCTGTAATAGATCACGGAGTATTACAGGCTCTAAATCCATCCAAGTTGCTGCAAAGTTCATAACAAAGACCTCTTAAAACTCAATATTATAAAAATAAACAATCCAATTTAAAAAATGAGCAGAAGGTTGTCACAGATACCTCCCCCCAAAAGATACACAGATGGCAAACAGGCATTTGAAAAGATGCTCAACATCATATTACATTGGCGAACTTCAAATTAAAACAACAATGAGACACTACTACACACCTATTAGAATGGTTAAAATCCAAAACACTGAAAACACCAAATGCCTGCAAGAATGTGGAGCAACAGGAACTCTCAATGATTTTTTGTAGATGCAAAATAGTATAGCTACTTTGGAAGACAGTTCAATAGCTTCTTACAAAACTAAATATACTATTATATGATTCAGTAATTGCTGGCCTTGGTATTTACCTAAATGAGTTGAAAATTTATGTTCACACAAAAATCTACACATGAATGTTTACAGCAGCTTTATATATAATGCCAACACATGGAAACAACCAAAGTGTTCTTCAGTTGATGAATGTATAAGTTGTGGAACATCCAGACAATGGAATATTATGCAACAAGAAAAAGGAGTGAGCTAGCAATTCACGAAAAGAAATGGAGAAAACTTAAATGCATATTGCTAAGTGAAAGAAGCAAACTTGAAAAAGCTACACACCACATGATTCCAACTACAAGATATTGTTTCTAGGTTGAAAGGCTGATCTGGTATTCAGTGTAATCCAAAAGGTTCACAATAAGGCTCATCAATATGAAATTTAGTATATTAGGGAGCAAAGGGCTAAAAATGTTTGTAAAGGAAATAATTATTCACATAAAAATATTTGAGAATCTGAATATCATTGACTTTCTCAACAGAAATACCAGAAGCTGGAAGTCACTAAAACATTGCCTTAAAAAATGTGAGGGAAATTGATGTCGAGTGTAGAAGTCATATAGACTTCAATTCAATCAATTGTCAGGAGAGAATAAAGGCATCTTTAGATAGTCAAGTTTATTTCCCCTACAGTGACTCTCAGGAAACAACTAAGAAAGAATCCATTAGGGTGAACATTAAGAAAGAAGACATGGAATTGTGGAAACAGAGGCTACAATGCAAAAGACAGAGGAAAAATTCCTAGGATGATGGAAAAAGAGATTCTAAGATGAGAGAGGTACAGGTGGACCTGGAGAGGAACATGTTTAGATGGCAACATGAGAACACCAAGTTGTGAGAAAGACATCCCTAGGAGATGCATTTGACAGAGTACCTGTGTGTTTGAGGAGAGATGTACATCTAGAACAAAGAGTTTGTGAACAATTTAATAATAGGAAACAAGTCAAGTTGTGAATGAAAGAAAATTTAGACTTAGCACTCTCAATAGCTCAGTTGTGAATGATGTTCATACAGTTATAAAAGTGTGAACATTGAATAGCAGTCCAACCAAAAGTTGTGATATAGCTATTATAAAATGATATTAAACATATCAAATGTTTTCCAACTGCAATGGGCCACACACCAAGTTGTCCTGAACACTGAGTAATGATGAGGGTCACCTCCTCGGCCAGGGATTACTCCCCTAATTGCTGGATTGTAGGAAAAGAATTCCTGGGGATTCTAGGTGTGCTGCTAGGCTGACAGAGGGGATGTGGGTCATGTGGGAGTCTCAAAGCAGTAACTACTTCCCAACCAATAGAAATGTACTTCAACATTTTAAAACTGATGGATGCTGGCTGATCATTAGACATCAATATTTGTGGGATGAAAGGGAAAATGTGTGTTTGTGCCTTTGCACGTGTGTGTGTTGGGGGAGATGTGGGAGAGTGCAAAAAAAGGTATAATGCATAAACCTGAAAAACCAAAAAGTAACAGGGATGTTATTTAGAGATGAGAAGGTAAATAAGAAACTAAAAGAGGTGAACTTGGTTACTACTGGTTAATGGGAATGGAGGAAATTGGATGCTGAGGAGAATAAGTGATGGTTGCTTTTATAACAGGCATTTGAAAACTATTGAATTCCTAAGTCATGTATGACTGATAAAAATAAAAACAAAAATGAATGCCTCCTTTGAGTGAGGGTCAATAATCGGTATTATCATTTGCATTGTATCAAAAAGGGATGAGAGTTATTGGTGAAGCTGGTATCCTTTCTCCTACACTACATACCCATAAAGTTTGGAAAAGGGAGTCTTTCTTTATAGCATTGGAGGCCAACTCAAGGCATTTATACCAAGAAGTTTTTGTGTTTTTTAAAATATTTATTTAAAGATGTGGGGTACAGTTCAAGGTTAGGTATACAAATGGTCATTGTGCAGGTAAAGTTTGGGCCTCAGTTTGGTCCCCACTTCACCTGATTTGAGATCAGCTACCTTTATTGATGAAGTGTGCCCCACTCCCTCTCCTGGAATTTTCCTACCAGTGCCAATTCCTTTCTTGTAGTATTATGATAATTGTTCAGGGTCTGCTTTTGAGTGAGAGCATGTGGTACTCAGTTCTTTGTTTCTGTGATAGATCACAGCATATTATAGACCCTAAGTTCATCCAAGCAGCTGTGAAATTCATAATTTTGTCCTTTTTTATGACTGCATAATATTCCATTGTGTATATGCACCACATTTTAAAAAATCCTGACCACTCTCAATGGACAACATGGTTGGTTCCAGGTTTTTGCTATTGGGAATAATCAAAGATTGAATTTAAAGACTATCCTTGATTCACCTTAATAATAAGTTATTAATAATAAAGTTATGGACTTACTTGTGATAGAAATATCCAGTAGTCGCTTACTATGAATTCCCCTCAAATATGTCTTCATCTCAATGACAGAGAAAATACTGAAGTAAAGGGCCTTTAATGGAGTTCATGATTACATTTCTATATTTTGTAGTAGTCTTTGCTTAAGTGAAAAAAAAATAGAAAGAAATAGAAATATGCCAGGAAAGATCTCCAAGATTCCTATTTTCTCTCCTTACTAAACCCTCACTACTATGAAGAAATAAACAAAATATCTGAAACAACCAAGCTCAAATGTATGAACCAAAATAATGTTACTATAAAAATATCAGTAAGGCAATAGGTAAATAAGAATGGACCTGTATGCTCAGAATCCAGAAGAAAATATTATCCTAAAGAAATCAAAATTACATGGTGAACTTAAAAGACATAGAATCAATAATTTGTCTTGGTTTTTGATTAGGGTGGGTTAAATACTGTTTTCCTGGGAAAATTACATAGACACAGTTGAGCTAAAATGGAAAGATTAGGTGATGGAGACTATCTCTTGTTCTTGCTGGCTTGCTTGTGTTTTTTGTTTTTGTTTTTGGCTAGCTTCTGAAATAATCTTATGATTATCTGGTTCACAATCTTCCATTATGGCACTAGGGCTTATAGATGTGATTCTTTTGAATCCTAATGGATGCCTCCCGTGGTAGCTACATAGTAGGGTACAGTATCTGTTGAGTAAGTGGCTGCAGAGACCACAAAACATTGATTTTTCATTAAAAAAATCAGCACCATCTCTAATTTTACATATTTTCTAAAGTGTGGAAAGGAACTTTTATCTCATCTCACTTTATTAATTCATTCAACAAGCCACCATTGAGGAAATTCTCTGTGAAAATTTCTTAGTTGGGCATTCTTCCCTGAAAACTAGTGCAGGACAAATAATCATTTTCTTCTTTGAAATCATATAAAAGTTAACTGTCCATATTGACCAGGGTATGAACTGTTTCAATTCACAGGTCATGGACCATAAATCCAGAGTCAATTTGCTTTCACCATACCATTAGGGCTTATGGCACTCTAAATATGCTGGAAAATGTACTGTTTTTCTAGGTGGCATATATGCTAATTCAACTTATAATACAGTCACACTCTTGAATCACTTCAAGTGGAAAATTTTACTCTTTCTGGAGGTGACTATCCTTGCATCATATTATTATATAATGATGTCAAGAAGTCATTACTATTTATTGAGTAATTTTATGTGGTAGATGTTTTCTTACAAAAATGTCATGAGGTATTATTGTTCCTGTTTCACAGATGAAGCATTCAGGGTACAGGCAGTATAATGACCTGCCCAAGTAACAATGGTAGGATCAAACCTAGAGATGTTCGAATCTTACACCATGCATTTTCTACTCTACTATAGAGGAGTTGGCCAGTAATGTTTGTTACCTTTGTTATAAGTTAAAATATATTAAAATTGTGCACACAAATTTAAATTGCTTGAGGAAACATATACTGAAAATTCAGTCATCAATAGATTTAGATATACATTCATTCATTTATATATACATTATATATAAACCTCATTATATATATAAACCTCAATGCATATATATATATATATATATATATATATATATAAAATCTGAGCCCAAGAGGAATATATTTTAAATAACGTGAAAATAAGAGCTCATGTAAAGTAATAAATAATATGTATATATATATTCTCTTTTTTTTTTTTTGAGTTGGAGTCTCACTCTATTGCCCAGACTGGAGTGCAGTGGC